>NC_089199.1:2363500-2588500 GCF_963930695.1 Labrus bergylta | reverse complement strand
CAGCTCAACAAAATAAATCTATCACATTTTCTCATTTGAAGGACACAAGGGGCTCAGTTGGTAGAGTCATCGTGTCTCAACCGGAAGGTCAAGGGTTCGATCCCCAGCTCCTGCAGCCACACATGGACCAAAACTCATATCTTGATATTGATTAGCTGAATTGCGATACTCGATATATATCAATATGTATTTTATTAACAGTGAAAACACATGGAAAAATAAACTGCCTGTTTATGAATTTAAAAAGTAATGTTATAAAATAAAAATGTTCCTTAAATACAATAAAAGAGAGGGAGAGGAGGAGCAGGGTTAAGAGGGACAGACAGACAGTCAGTCATCAAAAAGGTGAACTGTCACCTCTATAACGTTATTTTAATGCAACATCAACTATATCCATATTAACAATATTGTCTTACCCTATATCTTGTTTGAAAATATATTGATATATCTTAAAAACTCGATATATTTCCCAGCCCTACGATGTGTCCTCGGGCAAGACACTTAACCCCGAATAGCTCCAGCTGCTTTGTCGGCGGCGTATGAATGGAATTAGTTACTTCTGATGGTCTAACTACACAGCAGCCTCTACCATCAGTGTGTGAATGTGTAGGTGTGACCTGCAGTGTAAAAGCACTTTGAATAGTCAGAAGACGAGAAAAGCGCTACGTAAGCTCAAGTGCATCCATTTACCATTTACAATGCGTATTTAATATCTTAACCAAATATCTTAAGAACAAAAAAAGCTAAGACAATGTAAGAAATACGAAGTGAAGTAAGTTGAGTAGGTTACCAGTAGTTACGTTAATAGTAAGTGTACATTATTATACTTCATTGTTCTTTGTTATACAGTATTAAGTCTTTTTACAACTATTCGGTGTGTGATATTATTTAAACTTATCTACTCTTGACATTTGTAAAGGATGATTTGGTTTATTTTCTTAAAAGACGTGTTTACACTTTGGATTCATTGTGCAGACATTACTCTTCAGTGCACTTCACACTGCGTGTGTATTTATGGATTTAGCTGTGTTTGTGTACTGAATGTGACAGTGGGGATGGTGGGATGGGGGGGTGCCCTCTGCTCCATGTTATGCTATGATGTAAAATGGCTGCTCTCCATCGAGGGAAGGCTCAGCTGAGATTAGCAACGCTTGAGAAAAAGAGGAAAGAGAGGAAGAGAGAGAGAGAGAGAGGAAGAGCAAAAAGGAGGGAGGGAGAAAAATAACGAGTGTGTGTGTGTGTGTGTGTGTGTGTGTGTGTGTGTGTGTGTGTGTGTGTGTGTGTGTGTGTGTGTGTGTGTGTGTGTGTGAGGAGACAGACTGAAGAGAGAAAAGTGTGAGAGAGGCTGTCAGATAAAAAACAGTCAGAGTTCTTACTTCTGTGAAATTTCGCTGCAGAAAACGTCGCTGCAAATGTGTCAGGTTTGTGGTGTTTTTTTGTCTGTTCTCCTGATGTGAATGTATGCTTTGTGGTATTTTGGGGGTGTTTGTGTGTTTAGTGCTGCCAGCCTCTCTGACAGTAAATTACAAGCTATGCTATATCTTACTCCTATGATGTCATGCATAAAAAGTTATAGCCAAATTTGAATTCCAAGTTTCTATTCACACTCTTTCCCCCCTGCTTCTCTCTTATCTTAGTCATGGTCCCTAATGTCTACAAATGCAGTCAGTAAACATATTTTAATTTGGGAGAATTAACAGCTATTCTGAATCTGGTGCATCATACTTTTAACAATCATATCATCTTGTTAGCTCTGACTTTGTTGGGCCTCATTTTGTGTAATACCTCAGACTGCCAGTGTGGGTCTCTGTCTCACCATTTACTCCGGTGTGTTAAATGCTGAGTGGATGTAACTCTGAGGCTTCACTGACCTACTGTCACATAATAACAGAAGTCTCTATAGTAGCTTCAGGATGTTTCAATGTTTTAATTAATTCTTCTAACTCTTCTGTTTCTCTCCTGTTTGCTCGACCGCCATGCGACAAACGTCAGGAGCCATTTTATTTTCTTATGTCTACATCGATGCATAGTTACTCCCAGTAGTTATGATGTTAGATTTGTATTATGTCTCTTACTGACTCAGGGTCAGAATAGGGGGCTTAGACTAAATAAATGAAAAAAAAACAAAAAAAACTTAAAGCATAGAGTTATGACCACTAGTAGTTTTAACTCTGTTCATTGCTTAATCATAGAAACACTCTGCAAGAACTTTTAACTCACTGGGCTTAATCACAAACTGAGGTGTTTCTTTCAGAAAAAAGGAATCACTGACAACTTTATCTGCGACTATCGAAATGTACTCCAGTCATGTGTTCGACTCACTAAACTAAAAAGGAATAAAGTGCAGAGAACGCTTATGGAAGAGGACAGTACTGACATACAGCTAAAGAAAGATATTAAATCAACTAAGAGCAGCGACGTCAACACATAATGTGAAGGCAGGAGCTAAAATACATCTATTTTTATTCATTCACAGGATGGATTATTAGGGTGTATTATACATACAGTCAGGTGTTAGACATATTCTCCTCCTGTTCTGTCCAGACATTGTTTTTGTATTTTATAGATACCGATGTTTAAAATAATAAATATGCTTATTTGCTGATTCTGATACTTTGGTCTTTTCATTACTTCTTTGTAATTCATCTTGTCGGTTCATTTCAAATGAACAGTTGAAATGAGCTTAGTGATTGTGATTGTGTGGAGTATTTAAATTGTAGCTAGTAGTCGCCCCTCTTGAAATATTTCTGGAACATGTCTTACAAACCTGTCACTGATCTTTCTCAGAGACGCTGTAAGACGCCCACACTGCCGACATTTTCTTTCATGTTTGACCATCAAAACAAATAAGAGTTTGTACAACAGGTTCTTCTGCTCTTCTGTGAACCCGCTGTTGGTAATAAAAATAATAATAATAAATTAGATTTATATAGCGCTTTTCTAAATACTCAAAGACGCTTTGACAGGAAAAAACAAAAAGCAAAGCAAATACTAAAAGAACAATACAACATAGTAGTGTCGAGGGAAGAGGATGAGAGTCAGTGGTTGTAGGCGGTGATGAAAAGGTGAGTTTTAAGGGATTTCTTGAAGGAAGTGAGTGTGGGGGAGTCTCTGATGTTTTTAGGGAGAGAGTTCCAGAGGGTGGGAGCGGGGGGCAGGGGGGGACAGGAGGTTTGCATCTGCAGACCTGAGAGTGTGGGTGGGAGTGTGCTGGTGGAGGAGCTCAGACAGGTAGGGGGGAGCCAGGTAATGTAGTGTACTAGCTTTCCAGCATTAAAATGATGTGACACAACAGATACACACCAACTACTGGCATCCATGCATGCTACATCATTTGCAGATGGGTTGATTTCTACAGGGCCAATATTGGCTCATTTTGATGTTCTGCCAATAAATCGGTGCATCCCTATTTTGTTATTAGGTTGTATATGTTTTGCAAAAGGCTACATAACTCTGGTTTTGTGAAGTGCTTTGATAAAATATTTTAATTGTAATTGTAATTGGTTGATTGAACCAGGCTGTAAACATGTTAATTTCTTACATTTTTGAATGGGTGTGTATGTGACTTCTGCTGCCTCTACAGCCAGCCTCATGTGGACATTTGACAAATTGCAGGATTTAAAGTCTTTCTATGTGATTTTTCACACTTAAATGTAGAAATCAAGTATATCCTCTGAAAATAACTCTGTGAGTCATGACTGTCTACAATGGGTGTAACACCCGAGTCCCACTGTCTGTGATGTTTTCAGAGTCCTATCTTCACTTTGTTTACATCGCCAAGACGGCCAGCTGACTCCTCCCCTCACGTATAAAAGTTGTTTAATTGAGGGACTAGAGAAAAGAAGAATAACATACTGTACTCACTGCTTAACTGTGTTTCTAGATGTTTCAGGTAAATTTATATATAAAGATCGCTAGCATTAGCATGCTAACACAACAATGCACCGCAAGGTGTTTCGGTTTGATGCTGGTGCTCAAGGGCGACATCTGCTGGATCAAAAAATCACATATAAAGCCTTTAAGAGTTGGGTTGATGTATATATATTACTTAAAGAAATGAACTTATATACTTTGGGTTATTAAAGGCACTTACACCTGATGTAGAGCTTCAGTACATATTTAATGTTGAAATTAGCTGCTGATAAGGGTCAGAAAAGAAAAAACGCATTACACTGCAGACAGACTACAGTCATAAAAAACGTTAAACGTGACAAAGTTTGATAATGTGGTTAAAGAAATTACAAGGGACAGATTTATGAAAGAACAGACAAAACAAGAGGAGCAGTGCTCGACTCGTCGTGACTAAGTCAGTGACTAATATGTGAAAGGCTTCAAAAGATCCCAAAATCCCATGATGTACAAAAAAAATACTATTCAGGGTTTCATTAATATTGAAGATTACAGTCCCAGATTACCCACACATGGCTGCTATTTTCTCAGACTTGCTAAAGCTGGTCTAAACTGTGAGAGAGACAATAAAACTCTTCTTGAAAAGAGAAATTGCTTGTAAAGGTGAAATCAGTTTAAAAATACAACTCGCTGGCATGTCTAAAATGTCTTCCTCAGGTGTGATTTAGGTGTGTAGTAGATCTTAAGTATGTCTTTGCACCAAAAGGAGGTCAGGAATTATAGTCCAATCGACACCCATAGTAGTGCTGACAATACCAACAATAGAAATATGAATCATGCTGGATATCCTTGGCTGTATCTAAACACTGGTTTCAGACTCCAGTCAAGTGCATGCACTGTGAAATCCTGCTGAGAGAGGAGGGACGAACCAGGCTGCCATTTATAAATAGAAAGAATCAGCACGCACAATGTCCTGCTGCAGGAAAATGGGTCTCTTGAAAATAGTGTTGAGTAAGCAGTGACTGGAGTTCTTATTAGGAGGAAATAGAGCATTTAATTTCATGCTAATTCTTGGCATTAGTTCCAAATGGGACTTAAAGACTCCCGCTGAGTGCCTTAACTTCCATTTACCTGCGCATGTGTGTGTGCGTGTGTGTGTGTTAGCAATCAAAGAACAGGTGGTGTTAGCCCCCAGCAGTCCTGCCTCTTCCTGCCTCCATCAGCTGATCAACTCCTGTCTCCTCCTCCTCATCATCATCCTCCCTGCATCCTTTTTTTTCTCTCTCCTGTTCCCCCTGATCAAAATCATCCCTTACTCTCTGTTTTCCCCCTCTTTTTCTGCCTCACCCTGTTTATCCCTCTTCTTACTTTCTCTCTCTCTCTCTCTCTCTCCCCCCCTTCATCCTCACTGTCTCTCGACCCGGCTGTAGTTAGAACAGGCTGACTAGCAGAGTGCTGTTTGTCCCAGCGGAGGGCAGAGGAAGCAGCGCAGGAATCACTGCCACACTCAGGAGAAACCAAACCTTTTTTTTTCTATTCCAACTCTTTCTCTCTTTTTTTATGGGGGGTGAGTTTGAGGGATCTGATATGTATAGCCCCTACCATGAACTCAACAGTGAAGATCCACCTTCAGAATGGGACCCACTTTAACAACTACATGTACCAGGTAGGGACTCAGCAGCAGCTGTACAGATTGCGGATGTTACCGTCTCCAGCTCAAATATCTCTGTCTCTCTGATCGCCATGTGTCCTTGCCTGAGTATTGATTTCAGTGCTGATGATGACTCTTTTCTCGGGGTTGAGAAATAGCCTTCCCTCCTCCTTCTGCACCTCCTCCTCCTCCTTCTTCCGTTTACTGCCAAACCTCAATCAAACTGGAAAAGAATGATTAATGCTCATTGGCTGCATATGGTCAAAGAATTGTGGCTGCACCTCTTCCACTAAAGCTCTTCACTAGTTGACTCCCAAGCCAAAGAAAAGAACTATCATGCACTGATTCTCTTTGACTGCTGTGTGTGTGTATCAGCAGCATGTGAGAGACACTATCAACAGTAGCTCTTTAAGTTTGTGCTTTCATCCATGCATGTGGGACGTATTCCCCTCTTTTTCTTCCTTTCCCTTAATTCTTTGTCCCTCTTTTTTTTGATATGGCAGGTTTTGTTTTTTGTTAATGAAGAAAACTGGGAAGCCTGAATGGATACTATTCTGGGCTCAGGCCTTTGCAGGGCACAGAGGGGGAGAGAAAGTTAGAAATCTTAGAAAGGGTTTGACACGTGATGTATCAGATATGCACTCTCTCTCTTGTTGACAAAAAAGGGTTTTGCTTCGTCAGTCAACCTTATCGCATTTATTCAGAGTATTAAATGACTTTTGATCACACATTTTGACAGTGTTTGGTTTAAAGGTTTTAGCCAGGTGTCTTTGAATTCCTTCAAAGTGGTAAAAACTTCTTAAAATGCTTATATGCTTTAAATGTCACACAGAAAATTACTTCCCCCCCCCCCCCAAGGTGTTTAGTGGGATTGACTGAGGTTCAGTTACACCGAAATTAGTGTTCTAGGAAATAGTGCAGAGCGTGCAGGATTAGATGCCTAATTTAAAATCTGCAGTGAATACATTTTTTATTTTTAAACATAGATGAAAATGTGCAAATCACCTGATGCAAAGTTTGTACGCAGCTCAAATATGTCCTCTTCCTTCCGTATACAAATGTTGCCGCAGAGTGCACAGTGTTGTCATGGCAACATATTACTCACTGCCTGCATGGGACTTAACACCTAGGCAAGGTGTTGTGGCAGTGCTGCTGGCGGTGTGTGTCACAGTTCTTACAAAGATTTGCATGTGAGTTGACTAAGATTGCCCGAGGAAGGTCAGGTCCACCTCTCCCTGCTGTGTTTCTCCTCCCTCCCTCTCTCTCTCTCTCTCTCTCGCTCTCTCTCGCTCTCTCTCTGCAGTGGTGAAGAGTTACACAGCGCTGATATCTAAGTCTCCCCGGGGACTCACTCATTCTCCAGTCCCAGACTCTGCATTCATCTCCAGTGTGGATAAAGTGAATTACGGCGATTTACATCAGAGTTAATTTAGTGCCTTTTGGAGCGTGCAGAGTGAAAGGAGCTCAGTCATTATAAAAGATCACCGATCGGGTATCTCCTTCTCTGCATCTGCACAGCAAATGGATATTTCTGTAGGTTAACTAGTAATACTGCATAATGCAATGTAGGACTATTGGACCACATTTCTGAACAGTCACTCATACTTTCACTGGTTTTCTGTTTACAAAAGTCAGACTTTTGCAGAGATACTTTAGTGAAACTCACAATTTGTTTTGTCATTATTACGGGAAGACTCCAAAATCGAAAACTGATTATGTGATTTTTAGAGACAACAAATGCAGGAAAAAGTAACTACCGTTAACTTCCACTTGTGCATTGAAGATGCAAAAAGCATCAAAGTTTTCCTCAGCTTTCATTTTCAGTCTCATCAGTCTCACCGACCTCAGAGATCCTAATGCAAGATTGGCCTAGATGCACCAAAATCTCACTTTGTTCACATTGTTTTTTAGGTCTGTACGCATCCTCACATTATCAAAATCATACAAATTGTGATATTTGTTAGTCATGTTTGCAGTCTCTTTCCATAACTGCTTAGTCACATATTTTCCTTTTTTCCTCTACTCCTTGCACCGGATGCTTGCTGAGACAGTGCCTGGCCTTGCAGTTCTTAAGCTTTGGCCTACATCGATTTCTATCTGTTCTGGCTTCAGTCTGCTGTCTTGTTACTCTGCCCACACATTGAGAAAGTTGTAGAGGCTATTTGTTTCTCAGTATATTCATTTTTAAAAGGTATTATCTACTTTATTTGTAATCTCTGACATATCCCTCAAGTCAATGGAGCGTGGTAATATAGGACTCTGTAACCTTAGCCTGCCTTTTCTAAATCGACTTCTGTTAGTCACTTCCTATTTTTCCCTGGATGACCTTCAGCATCATGCAGAGAACACATGGGAACTTGTTACATTTTACTGAGAGTTAGACTCTAAGTGAAGGTAGAAAGAAGTTGTGACAGCAATCAACAACATAATACAGACAGAAATCACAGATCAATTAGGCCTACTTATTGGTTGGCACTAATTAGTCACTGTGGATTCTAATGGGTTTGTAATCCCACACTTTCAAGTCTCCACTTATGTAGTTTAGCTGTCAACATCTAAGAAATTTTAATGTTGACAGCACTATTCTGAAATTATTTTACAAGATTTTTATTGAAAGTGTGCTGACCTTTTGTATTCAGTGTTGGGGAGGAGCACTGTCCTTACAAAATAAGAACAAACTGGACAAGGTTGTTAAACTAGGCAGCAAGATAACTAGGAAGCAAATGTACAACATTTCTTACCTGACAGACCTGTACACACTGAATTTATCCATCAAGATCACAGCTGACCCTCTGCACCCCCTTTGGTCAGAGCATGAACTCTTGAATTCAGGGCGCAGGTATAAAATGCCCAGGTTGAGACTTAAAAGAGCAGGTGTATGGCTCTCTTCATTGAGTCACTCGGTTATAGCGTTGAGCTAGCTTAGAGCTTTTAGAGCCCGGCCTGTCTTCGTTCTCATGTTCAGGGAGGGAGAGTTTTTTTGAGTGACGATCCGCCGCCAGCACCGAGGGGCCACGCGGCCTCGGGTGCAGGGATCTCAACCGGTAATGATCCTCTAACACTGTGTCTGGTTTTTTCTTTTGTCATATCTGTCATTTTCATTTCACTATGTTTACGCAGCCACGAAAAAAATAACATTTGATTTTCTTGTGTTTCAAATACATGGGCCAGAAGTGGCCATCTTTATTTAACTTGCTGAAATCCCTCATTGAATCATGTGATGCTTTAGTGTGTTCTTATGTGCTGTCCTGTAAATGTTTGTTTGTATTGTGTTTTTTTTTGCTGCTCTGAAGTTGTCAAAATTATAACTGTGTTTTCTCATTAAACGAGAATCCATTTTTTTTCTCTTTTCTATTCTAGGCTTATCTAATGCATTAATCATCAGGGCTGTCATATCAGTGAACATTATTTTTTTAATCAAGATTTTGACTTAGAAAGTCACTGTTTGTGACTTTCTAGAGCTAGAGCTTCAAAAAATACCTACAGGACGCTGCCCTCAGCTTTCCATGCAAACATCAACTGAATAACTCAGTTTGGTCATTCGAACAGTTTGCTCATTATGCACAGTTTTTTCAGCGACATATCATTTTATGTGTAGCTAAATGTCACGATTAGCTTCATTTAATCAGTCATTAATCTTCAATTCAAGTTGTCTTTTGCAAGAATAACATGAGCACAGACGGGAAGGCATCAGCCAGTCACACATGAGCACTCATATACTTTTTTTAAATCATACAGTAAGACTTACGAGTCTTAAAGTCATTGCATTTATATTGCTATGTTTGAAGACAGCGTTCAGTTTTTTGTGTTTTCTCCAGAGCCTTCCTGAAATGAGGTCTAATGACTAGTTACTAGCAAATGCTAAATGCTGTGGATAATAATAATAAATAATAATAATGTATGCAGATGTGTCTATAAATCAAAGAAAAATAAATCGGCAAATGTGCAAAATCAGAGCAGTTACACTACTTTGCTTTGACCATGCTCGTGGAGATGTTCAGTTTACTCCTGATAAGACTTTGATGTGGCATGCAGGGAATAGTGAACATGGGGCAGACAGAGCTCAGGTGTGCAGTGCAGGTTAGCTCTCCAAAGTATTGACCTCTCTTTCTCACACACATTCACAAGTCTAGAGGGATAAGACCTGTCACTATAAACCTTATATATATATATTTTTAATTGCACATGTGTGTGTGTATGGGTATGAGACACTTTTACCCAACTGCACTCCAATCTCTCCCTCTTTCCCTCTCTATTTGCACTCACACACACATGGAATTTTTTTTTCATTCTCTAATCCCAAACTGCTTAAGGAAGCGAAGGGGAGAAATCCCTTTACAATGTCTGGGCTCAGCAATGTTTGGTAACCGCTCGCTATCTCACATTGAGGTTTGGGAGGCAGAGGAAATGCTGTTCGCTCCTCCAGACACCCAGAACCTTCTCTCTCTCTGCTCTATGTGATATACTCTCTGACAGATGTCAAGGCTGTGTTGTCAAAGAGCTGCGCTTGTATCTGACTGTTGTGTGAAGTTGAATAAACATCTTGGCATTATTTTCAAAGCTCACATGGTTTTAGAGGGTTGGGATTGTATGGTGCACACAGTCATACCGTGTGTGTGTGTGTGTGTGTGTGTGTGTGTGTGTGTGTGTGTGTGTGTGTGTGTGTGTGTGTGTGTGTGTTTGAGTGTGTGTGACAAAAGAGAAAAAGGAGAAGCTGCCTTAGGGAAGGCATTACACAGACCTTCATGAGAAATTAAAGAGAAATGTTTTTTTTCCAAGACAGTGATGTGTTATATTTAATATATAACACTTGTCTGCTCGGTTATATAATGCTTTTAACAGAGCTTATGTATTCATGCCTTTATCTATTCTTAGTTATTTGTCAGTGCTTGTTTCTCACATTTGTTTTGGGTGTTTGGAGGTAGGCAGAGCTGAGATGCAGAGAGCTGAGGGGATGAAGGGATGAGGTGGCCTGTTGAGCCTTTCTGCCATGATTGAAAGAGACAGTGAGCTAGAACATCTGTTGGTGGATTTGGGCTGAGCTCCTGTCGGTTGGTGCCCCTGTGGAATAAAGGGAAGCAAAATGAACAAGCTGACCCATTTTCTCCCCTTTCCTCCCGATGCTTCTTTGCTCTCCAGCCTCTCCCTCCCTCAACAGACAAATCTTGTTGTTTGAGTTTGTGGAAGTGTGTGCGTTTGATTATGAGTTCTCAATACTGTTCTTTAGATTAACCCCCTGTGATATTTTTATATTTCATGTTTTAGAAAGTTAAATTCTATAGACTGGTTTACAGGAAGTACAGGAGTATTTTTTTTCTCTCCATAGACAAAATTGTGTACTGACATTGAAAGACTCCATTTACATACTTAAGTGAGACATGTTTCTGGACTTATCTGGATAAAGACATGCTTTTTTTATGCAGAAATGTGTGTTATCTGAATGTAAAGTTTTGATAAATACTGTGTTGTAATAGCTGGTGTATATGGAGGTGTGAAACATTATTGGCCAGGCCTTGCTCGAAAAAGAGGTCATTTGATCTCAAGCAATTCTTGCCTGGTAAAATAAAGGTAAAATAAAATTATGTGCAAAACCATTTCTACTGAATAGGCAAAATGGCTCCCAAAGTGATTTGTGATAAAGTTTTTAAAGTTAGTCAAATGTGTTTATGTGCACATCCTTTTTTTTAACTTGTGAATATTTAGCATTTTGTATGTTGAGTTTTCTTTTATTGTTTGTTTTCACATCTGTTTTTCATGCAGAGTACTATAACACCTTTACTTACTGTAAAAGGTTTTCTAGTCGCAGTTTTTTTTTTTATTTACTTAATTTGTATATGTCAAGTGGTTGCACGAAATAAATTCATCTAAATACAGATATATTTTTTAAGTTTTGTTTATATAAAATGTATTTATTTAGTTTATTAAAAATGTTACATTGATTTTACTAAACAATTTATATTTATTTATTTACTATTTATTTAATAGTTTACTCGTATTTTTTAGTTAGAATTACTAATAATTATTATCTTCAATTTACTAAACTGAATTATGTTAATACAGATAAACTTAATTGTTTAATTTCTACATTATACAATTACGTTCAATTAAATTAAACATTTTAAGCTATTTTAGCTAGACCAAATACATTTAATAATCAGACAAAGCAAACAAAATATTTTCAACACTTTATTTTAGTCTCAACCAGTTGTCAGGTGTGTTGACAGATATATGTGTTGGCATTCTACCCCAGCGATGTTTGGCACATAATGCTCTGCCATATCTGCATATTTAGAGTGAAAGGGAACTGTGCAGACTGTAACTCTAAAGGAACTCTTCTTAGTCATGCCAAATGCTGTGATGTGTCATGGCTGCTGTGATGTGTCATGGCTGCAAGGAGCACCAGGACTTTAAAAAAATGCAGGCGTGTAACAAAATGTGTGTGTGTGTGTGTGTGTGTGTGTGTGTGTGTGTGTGTGTGTGTGTGTGTGTGTGTGTGTGTGTGTGTGTGTGTGTGTGTGTGTCTCATTTTTGAGACAAGCAGAAAGAGTATAAGCCTCTGGGTTTTGGTTTGGAGTAAAGTCACGCTTACAGGAATTGCCAACAAAGCAGCGAGAGATGATAAAACAGCATGCACATACTCATTCACACTCACACATAGGCTACAAATGCACACACAGATGTACACACTTTAGTAAACCCAAACACCCAATCCCAGCTCCAGTGTGATCAACCACAGAAAATATTTAAAAAATGAACTTGGGGCAGAAGCTGTGTGAGTCATGGCGGGTTCTCTCTGTTATACCCAAACTGAAGCGCATGGATTAAGTATGAGGCAGAAGGACGTGAAACAAAACAAAGTCAGAAAATGGACTCATTTGAACTGATGGATGAAGTTGTAACAAGACGGTCAAAAGCAATGACTGACTTTTCTTCCACTGATCTGGGCATGATTTGTGTGAGGATGATTTGAATGGTTGGTCGCAGACGAGAGCAGGTGATTGGATCATTTTATGAATAAATAGTGTTGTGGTGCAGAAGGCTAAGAGGATAAATCTGTTGTGTTTTGCAGGATACTCTTTGTTATAAAGTTTTCATAGACTTGTGACTGCTGTCAAAGGTAGGCTGTAGTTCATTCATCTAGATGTGAAAGTTGCCAGGTAAAAAAAAAAAAAGCCATTAAATTTGATATTCTGTTTAAAACAGACACGCAGCAGAGCAGTGCTGCAGTTCCATCAGTGTTCTCCCAAACTATTAAAGTTAATGGAGCGGTCTCTTTACAGCTTCAAAAGAGCATGAAATATCCATCAAAATGCACTTGTGGTGACTGTACTGTATAGCTGTGAAATGTGGAGCTGCTATCTAAAGACACACTTGATAGAACCATCCGGACAATTGTTCTACTCAAAACACTTTTTTGTTATCTGAAAGGCATATGAGAGCTAAATTAATGTATGTTTTGGTTAACATAAATGAAAAGAGAACATTCGGTGCAATATGTATTTATTCAGCTCTAATGCCTGTACTCTATGAAGCTAGAGCTTAGCCTAGCATAAAAAACATAGCAGAAGCAGTTAGCCTGACTCTGTTTAAAAGTGACCAACAGAGTGACCAAAACGTCACCAAAAAGTGAACAAAGTGACTGTCAAGCTTCACCAAAGCTTACTCATTAAACCTACAATTTAAGACGTGTTAAGGAGTAGATTTGTTTTACATACTGTCTGGATTTTGTCACTGCTGGACAGAGCTGGGCTAGCTTGTTTTCTCTCTGTAGCCTATGCTAACATTGCTAATCAGCAGCCAGCTGTAGCTTCATAGCATTTGTTGGAAAGACAAATTCCAAATTCTGAACAAGAAAATGACTAAGTTTAGTTCCCAAAATGTCCATGTGGTGGAGTTTCAGCTTACATGATATAATGTAATTTTTTTGGTAAATGTTCAGAATTATAAATATCACCCAAAAGCCTGTTTATGTTTTTAGCCTTTTCAAACTACTTGATGTGACTGTTCGACAACATAAAATGGCACTGTTGGGAGTGATATAAACAGAGCGATTAATAGTTTCTCAGACTAACTGACTCTCTTTTAGCCTACTTGTGTTTTTACAGAAAATTAATGAATGTTAGAATGAATATAAACATGCTATTTCTGACAGACTGCTCTCAGAAAAATAAACCATTGTGGTCCAATTTGAAGTCGCTCATGAGTATATTTCTTCTAATGTGGCCATAAAGGACGTCTGGAGTGCTGCTAGAGCTTAAAAGCTTCAGTGAAGTGATCAGCCATCTGTCAACACTGGAGTGGGAACAATTAACGTCAATAAAACAAATTGCTCTCAAGTGAAGTAGACTTTTCTCACAGTTAGGAACTCATTTTGATAAATCAATAATCTATTCTCAGTTTAATAATGAAAAGACTGTCAATCATCATGGGAAGTACACCATCAGAAAGAATTTTTTCTTACATACATTGAAATAATAAGTCATAAGACTTGAGACTTTGAGACTTTAGACTTAATTGTCCCCGAGGGGAGATTATTTTTCACAGTACTGTTACTGTCCAACAGACATGTCCCACCAAAGAACATTTATACACAAAAAAAAAGAGAGAATAACACAAACAAACAGAGTTAGACAACAGTAACATTGTGTATATTGTTTTTTCCATCATTAAAAGATTTGTTTAGACATATTTTTGAAACTGTTCAGTGCTTAAGATGGAAAGAAAGGGACATTAATACACTGCGGATGTGTCTCAGCACATCCAATAGCCTATAGAACATTTTTATCTTCACTATTGTATTCAATAAGCCACAATAACTTAAGACACGTCCACTCTGTACTCCCTGTTATTTTCTTTGCTCCCAAAACCTGCCTCATGCAGGCACTGAGGTGGGCCGAGTAGCACAGGCAGGGTTGCTTCTTTTATGTAGATCAGATAGCATCTTAGTGCCACTGTGGTCACTTCCACCTGCTCAGACCACCTCTTATCACACCTGCACAGAATATTTTCCCAGAAAGCATCCCTTTGGAGAGCAAGTTTTCTTTTTGGGCAGAAGCCAGCCGCTTGACTGGCCTTTATTTAAGTCTCCTGTAAACTCTACCAACTAAAAAATATTCCTTCCACAGGTACTAACAGTGTAAAAAGTGTTCTGGTTTTGCAAAAAAAAAAAATTCATCAGGGGGCATGTGTGTATTCACCCTGAATATTGCAGTTGAATTTGTGCTCAGTATTGCATAGGTGGAACTCATTATATTGATATTATTTTATTATTTATTGATATTGGAATATTAACCTTTGGTTTGGTTGTGAATGTGTTTGTGTAGGAGTTTGCCACCCTGACAAAGGAGCTGAACATATGTCGGGAGCAGCTGCTGGAGAAAGAGGAGGAAATATCTGAGCTGAAAGCTGAAAGGAACAACACCAGGGTATGTGTGTGTGTGTGTGTGTGTGTGTGTGTGTGTGTGTGTGTGTGGTAATGCTGATGAAAACAAACAATGTTCCTCAACTCCAAATTAGTATTCTATTTGGTTGTTAATGCCTTCATGTGTGTGTGTGTGTGTGTGTGTGTGTGTGTGTGTGTGTGTGTGTGTGTGTGTGTGTGTGTGTGTGTGTGTGTGTGTGTGTGTGTGTGTGCGTGTGTGTGTGTGCTGTAGCTGCTTTTGGAACACCTGGAGTGTCTGGTGTCTCGTCACGAACGCAGCTTGAGGATGACAGTGGTGAAGAGACAGGCACCTCCACCATCTGGAGTCTCCAGCGAGGTAGAGGTCCTCAAAGCCCTGAAGTCGCTGTTTGAACACCACAAGGCTCTGGATGAAAAGGTTGACCCACAAACACACAATCAAACACAAACACACACACACACACACACACACACACACATATAGGTACTGTCTGATCTTATAAATATATGTAGGAAAAACATTTATACCTGATTTAAATGTTTCCATCAATAAAAGCCACTTTGTTGCTCCAGCTGGTTTGTGATTTATTTTCATCAATTCATTGTTTTTGGTTTATTTCCCTTTTTTGAAATTGTAGAAACCTTTTTGGGCACCCAAAATCTTGGGTTTGCATTAACAGCAATCAGTAAGGAAGGCAAATTAAGACAGAAAATGGAAGAAAAAATAGAAAAATAAATTCCTATTATAACCTCAAATTGTATGAATAATATTACTTTTTCAGAATAGATTACGTTTTTCATTTTGTCTCTCCCTTACCCTGTTTTCTGTGATCTTGGTGTGTTTATCAGGTACGTGAGAGGCTTCGTGTTTCTTTGGAGAGGGTGGCCACCCTGGAGGGACAGCTAGCTACTACCACACAAGAGGTGAGGTGTTCGAATGTGTGTGTGTTTCTTTGTTATTTGTGTCCCATGGTGAGTGAAACATCTGTGCGTCACCTAGCAGACATTTGTGGGAGCCTCCAGTCTGATCTGATATATGCTTCAAATGTCATGCTGGGTGAGAGGCTGTGTTTTCTCAACACACACACTTTTACGCAGCCGTCTAGGCGTGTAGGTGTGCAACTTTTGAAAAAACAAAAAAGTTTCAAACTAAAGCCGGAGCTAGTTTTTTTCGAAGTAATGAAAAAAATGTATTACATTAATAAAAGTGCAATGATAAACAACTGAAGCACATCATTGGTCAAATAACTCTCAAATAACAAACAAAACATATTTACCCTGAATAAAACAATTTAAACCAAAAGACATTGACTAAACCTTACTCCCTAACTTAAATAAGAAACAGGAGAAAGATTACCCCTACTGCTTCTCAAAGAAAGAAATCACCCAAATCAAAGTTACCACGACCAAAAACCTAACACTAAATATCAAAAAAAAGTTCAGCTGATTCACAGTTCTTAATCATATTAAAGGTTAGAGGCAGAGGAAAGAAGCAAGTTGCTGCTGTCATTTGAAAACGCCCCTGATTGTGTCCAGACCATAGATTGTAAATATTAACAGGTGACCTAGCCCACCTATTAATCCTATCTCACCCTAACTTTCAGTCAACCCTTACAACAGGCTGAGAGCTGGAGCTGAGGCGGGTTTTAAGCCTCTTGACGAACCGTCTCACCGCACCCGCGCAGGTTGGCTGTGCGCCTTATTGTGAATAACGTTTATCCTTAATGAAATCCAAAAGATGAGTTATCAACTTCCCCAAACAGTGTGCCAATCAAGATATAAGCTAATCAGACCAAATTTGTAATTGGTTGATTGAACCAGGCTGTAAACATGTTAATTTCTTACATTTTTGAATGGGTGTGTATGTGACTTCTGCTGCCTCTACAGCCAGCCTCATGTGGACATTTGACAAATTGCAGGATTTAAAGTCTTTCTATGTGATTTTTCACACTTCAATGTAATATAAATCAAGTATATCCTCTGAAAATAACTCTGTGAGTCATGACTGTCTACAATGGGTGTAACACCCGAGTCCCACTGTCTGTGATGTTTTCAGAGTTTTCAGAGTCCTATCTTCACTTTGTTTACATCGCCCGGACAGCCGGCTGACTCCTCCCCTCACGTATAAAAGTTGTTTAATTGAGGGACTAGAGAAAAGAAGAATAACATACTGTACTCACTGCTTAACTGTGTTTCTAGATCACGCTCATTTCAGGTAAATTTACATGCAGTGTGAAGATATGAGCATAATAAAGATCGCTAGCATTAGCATGCTAACACAACAATGCAGCGCGAGTTGTTTTGGTTTCATGCTGGTGCTCAAGGGCGACATCTGCTGGATCAAAAAATCGCATATAAAGCCTTTAATCAATTCAGCATCAGCTTTATTTTTCAACACTGCTCAGTGCAGACCCCCATCCATTTGAAAGCTGTGATGCTGAGCTTTACCAATCCAACCTTTGCTTCCTGCGAACACAGTGCTCCAGCCACCTCACCACTCTCCACCTGCAGAGCAACACAACAAAGATCCACACAACAGACAGAACACAGTCTCGCACACAAACACAGAGAACCCCAGTTTTACAGGACAGACAGAGCACTCAGTCACACACAGGCACAGACATCGACACAACATGTTGTGCCAGGGCCGTACCACGCACACATACCAGGCACAGACACACACACTAACTTGTCTTATTAAAAAAAAAAAAAAAATGCTCAAAGGATAAAATGATGCTAAATATTCACAGATTGTTATTTTTAGTTATGTAAAATATGGTAGACCATGTTGTGTGAAGCACGCTGGCAGCCTTAAGAGTCACATTTTTCTTTTGGAGTCTGAGTTTTGTTCTTGGATAATCTATCGGAGCGGAAAAGATTGTAAATGTGGACATTTTCATTTTCATCTCTTTGCAGTTGACCGTAGTGAGACAAAGGAAGGACGGTGACTCACTGGAGCGAACAGATGGATCCAAACCTGCATGGAAGGTCTTCCTCACTGTGTGATTGTTTTTCTGCTCTGTGCTTTATAACATGTCTGTCTGATTTATTGTTTGCTGTCTATGTGTCATAGCACTGTCTTATTCCACACATCAAATCACTTATCCAGACACACAAAATCTATGTCCTACTTTGTCCTTCTGATAATATCAAACACCTACTCTCTATTTCAGCCCTGTCCTTTATAGTTTAAGGACAACAAGCTCACATTATGTAACTCTGTCTGGGTCCATCTACAACGATTGAAAGAAAAACTTCTTTTCAACAGTAGAGTTTTTTGTATCTAGATGGAAATCATCTTCCTCTGTGTGGGCCGACAGCCGTGGAGGAGCAGAACAGGATGCACTTACTCTGGCTTCTATTGCTTTGGCTAGCAAAATAAATAAGTGTCGGCATGGAGTACTGGTATTAAAGAGAAAAATAAGATATGAAAAATCAATAGCTGAGTTTTAAGAAGAGATTAGACTGAATGAAAGGATGACTACATGAAGTAGTGCCAGAGTACAAGCATTTAGGATGAAGAGTGGGGTTTAGATGTTAGATGGCGTTTGGACATTTTCCATGCTGATGCTAAACCCCGGTGACAATCGATGTGTTTTTCAACACACTATAAATGATCATAAAAGAATGTACTTTTTAGGTTGTTGTTTTTTTACAGAAAATTAACTCTAACTATCTCAGGGCCATGTTGTTCTGTGTGATTGCTAAACCTTTCTAAGTCTACACAATGCTAATCCTAAAGTCCCTTTAAATGAATCAAACAAGTTTATTTTGCTAATCGGGAGACACATTTGTGCAAATCACGAGATGTGTTTCATTACACTGATTCAGACAATTTAGCCCAACTTCCTGCAGTTTTTTCTGCGTTTATGTTTCTGTAAGGTATTCATGAGAAGGCAAAATTGGAACATAGAAGAGGGAGGGAAGAGGGGGGGTCCGACTAACCTTGGCTGCCCACTGTGTTGCCTGTCTGAATATGTGTCCCTGAAGATTTGTTTAATTAAAGCCCTGGAATAAACTGCACTTTGAGCTGTGAAGAGAAGAGAAACAACATCAAAACAACAACATGGCAAATAAACCTCAACCCAACTCTATTATGCATAACACTTTTTTATCTGGGTCATCCAACTTTATCAGTTCTCCAACAACACTCATATATACTGTATGCCTCTGTCATTAAAATACACCTTATATGAGATAATGCATTTGTATGCACTCATTCCATGTGTCGTCCTTACAGAGGCTACCTAATGGCTCTATAGATGCCCATGATGATGGCAGTCGGGTGTCCGAGCTTCAGGACCTGCTGGATCGGACCAATAAGGAGCTGGCTCAGAGCCGAGAGCACTCTTCCACCCTCAACAACCGTATGGCCGAACTTGAAGCCGAGCTGGCAAACGCACGCCGAGAACTGAGCCGCAGCGAGGAGCTGTCAATCAAACAACAGAGGGAACAGAGAGAGGTAAGCGTAAAGGGAATGTGCTCTTGTTTTCAGAGCAAGCACAGAGAACAGTGGGATTTAAAATCCTTCAGCTTTATGAGTCAAATGAAATTAAGTTTAGTTAAATGAAAAAAATATTGGTTACTATTGACACATACCTTTATCATTTAGGGTGAATATGGGTAAAGTGGGACAGTTAAGATTAATCATGTTTATCTTTACATGTAAATACTTCCATAACTAAAAATCAACACTGAGCTAATCATAAGGAAGTATGTGATTAAAAAATAAAGTTTCTGTGGGTATGACATCCCTTCCTGGGGCGTGGCACACCATATTCAACAAGCTAGCAATGAACCAGCGATGGAAAGCGCAATGACATAGCATTTTGAGATGAATGATGTTAAGGTCTTAAAAGTAAAAAAAACAAATGGATAGCTTTTCATTTTGATATATTGTATGGAATATAATGATGAATCAAAATAAAACAAAATGTAATTTATTTTATTTTTATTTTTATTTTTTTGGGCAATTTTGACACTGTCCCACTTTACCAATACAATATTGGCAAAGTGGGACAGTGCAATATTGACCCTAGATTTTTGTTTAGGGTCAATATTTGTTTGAGGAAGAGCCATCTGTCTAGTGTTTAATATTTCTCTCTGTTTTCTTCTCTATAGTATAGCAGAGCTCTTTAGAATAGTATAATATGAGGGGATTTGACAAATAAATCATATTTAAAATCGACACAGAAGGCAAAATTTCAGAGTGTCCCACTTTACCCATAATTTAAGAAATACTCCATATTTCCCACACATGTAGTTATCACTCAAGAGAAACTGTGCAGACGAACAAATGGCTAAGACTGGCTTAACATGCCGAATATTCTGTTTTTTCCACTACATAATTATATTTGAATAAAACATTCAAAATGGGTTTTATGTAGTTTTATCAGACAGAGATAAGGTACTGACTGTTGGCCTCACTCTACAACTTTTTTTTTTCTTCATATTTTTCCTGATCACAATATATTGCCTCCACAGAGAGAGGACATGGAGGAGAGGATAACAACGTTAGAGAAACGCTACCTGGCTGCTCAGCGGGAGACCACGCACATCCATGACCTCAACGACAAACTGGAGAACGAGCTGGCTACCAAGGACTCGCTGCACAGACAGGTAACACATAGACAGACCAAAAAAAAAGCATTTAAATAAACAACTCTTCCTTTAGCTGATTGGTATTGAAGTGTCTGAAAACAATGAAGCTTGACATGAGGACTATATCCATATGTGTTGACATGAGACACAAACTGAAATGCCACGTTTGTCTTGATGCAAGGTGATGTATCTTTTGTGTTTTTTTCCCCTCTCTTGCTATCTTTAATATTGCATGCCTCAGCAGTGACGTATATGGGGCATTCTAACGAATTAGTTCAAAGTGCAGTCCCATTACAAAAAAAAGGTTTAACAAAACAATTAAGTATTCAGACATGGATATTTATATTAGATTATATTATGATCTATTTAAACCCAGGGCATTAAATGAGATAGTGATAAGCTAAATAAATACAAAATCATCATTTATAGGGTACTTTCTATTGAGAAGTAGCTGTCCCCAATCCTGACCCCTAAATTTCAATTTATGTAAATACCACTTAAAACATTTTTTAGATTTGTTTCAACTATGTAGTTGTTTAATTGTGTGTAAAATGAAAGAAAGATTGCACATAGATTTTGAAGAATTTGAAAAATTGAAATTTGAAATTTGTTAAAAAAATCATTTTTATTGATTTTATTGTGAAAACCTTCAATAATTTATTTTTTTTAATAATCTTTACATAAGGGAAGTAAACATAATACTAACAGGTTAACATAATATTGTTTTTATCATAGTTTAATACTATGTTTCGGTAGTGACAAATTTGGGGAGAGGAAATACGTTCCAAAACAGTCTAAAAATACAATATCAAATTTGACTTTTCTTTTACTAGATATGTGTACTTTAGATATGGAACAATATATATAGGGAAAGAAATTTGGTAATAAAACTTTCTTTTTCAAAAGTCAAAATATTTCCAACCTGACTTTGAACCAATTCAGTAGAATAGCCCATATAATAAAACTGAGAGAGTCATAAATCAATAGGGTTTGTGATGTTTTTAAGGTATTGAAGATTATTAAAGCGAATGAGTGCGAGTGCAACTCAAACAGGTTCATGTGTAGTTCAGGGTGAATGTGAGTTCAGCTGCACACGGGGAATACTGGCGACAATCTCCATTTGTGCCCATGTGTCGTGTCCTCGCTACTTGCTGGTTGCACAACACCACACCTCTCTTGAGATCGCACTAATGTCAGTCTTCTTTGCGTGTGTGTGTGTGTGTGTGTGTGTGTGTGTGTGTGTGTGTGTGTGTGTGTGTGTGTGTGTGTGTGTGTGTGTGTGTGTGTGTGTGTGTGTGTGTGTGTGTGTGTGTGTGTGTGTGTGTGTGTGTGTCAGAGCGAGGAGAAGGTGCGCCAGCTGCAGGAGATGCTGGAGATGGCAGAGCAGAGGCTGGCTCAGACCATGAGGAAGGCTGAGACACTGCCAGAGGTAGAAGCTGAACTAGCACAGAGAGTGGCAGCACTTTCCAAGGTAACACACACAAACACACTCCATACCAAGACAGAAGTGTAGAGAAACAAAGCAAAGGACAATTATGCAGTAAAACAGAGGAAAAACTCAGACATGTTTGTGAAGTATGCAGTGATTTTAACAAGAGGCAGTTTTACTTACATGTAAGTGTCTCCCCCTGCAGGCTGAGGAGCGCCATGGCAACGTGGAGGAGAGGCTAAGACAGCTGGAGTCACAACTGGAGGAGAAGAACCAAGAGCTGGGAAGGGTGTGTGTGTGTGTGTGTGTGTGTGTGTGTGTGTGTATTTGCAGCAGCCCTGCAGGGTTCCTCTGACCTCTCACTATGATGTGTGTGTGTGTGTGTGTGTGTGTGTGTGTGTGTGTGTGTGTGTGTGTGTGTGTGTGTGTGGGCTGATGCTTTACAATGCCTAGACGTGTCGTTCTGTGCTCTCTCATGCATGCACATGCAGACGCACACACACACACACGTAAATGTATAGCGCTGCATTTTCCCGATGCATTGTTTCATAGATTTGAACAAAAGTAAAAATCTTTCTGCAACACACACTCTCCTCCCCCCCTTCTATAAGACTGATTGGCTGCTATCTTTAGACTCTGAATAATTCACGCAAGACTAATTTCTTGCTCTCTCAGTGCCATCACACGACTATATTTAGTAAAAGGTGCTCTCTGAGGGTAAAGATTTGTGATTTTGTGCGGCTGTGTTAGATGACTTTGATAATTACTGTAGACTACACATTAAGCACGGCATTCCTTCTTTAAGAGAGAGATGTTTAACCCTATTTTATTTAGCACATAAATTAATGTCATTAAGTCTCTTTAGCTTCAAGATCCATTGTTGGCTAAGAAGACCTATATCTGGCTTCTGGTGATCGTGGGCTAAATACACACTTCATCCTTTAATCCATGTAGAGATGCTTGATTAGCTGCTTAAATACACCCAAATGGAGTCTGTCTCAAAGAGAAAATGTGATGAGCTCATTCCCTCTTGTTTGTTTTTTTTTCTTCTCTGTACGCTTTCCAGGCTCGTCAGAGAGAGAAAATGAATGAGGAGCACAACAAGCGTTTGTCTGACACGGTGGATCGTCTGCTCACTGAGTCCAACGAGAGACTGCAGCTCCATCTGAAGGAGCGCATGGCTGCCCTGGAGGACAAGGCAAGGCCTGTGCACACACACATTTTATCCAAGCAGCAGCTCATAGCGCTGTTGTTGTTGTTGCATCAGAGAACTAATGAATATACAGCTCAGCACATGTTGTTCTTAGGACACAGATTTGTTTTGACACAGTTTCATGGTTTTTCCCCGTCTAGAACTCGCTCATTCAGGACCTCGAGAACTGCCAGAAACAGCTTGAGGAATTCCACCACACCAGGGTCAGTGAAAACTCAAATCAATCTCTAAACTACTGAGAACTTCAAGTTTTTCTATCTAATGCAACAATATACTTAAGCTCAACTACATAATAGAAGGAAATACTGAACCTTTAACTTTATTGAATTATCGGACAGCTGCAAGTAGTTGTTCCCTACGTTAATAGTTATGAGTTTTATAATATATAATGTAGCTGTATGTGACTGTAGCTTCATTTTACCTGGTACTTTCATAACTTTCAGCAAGGAAACAAACCATTGTATGTCCACAAGGTAGACCAGTATGTAGACCAATGACATGTTCATGCCTAATGTCTAAATGATACTTGTTGAAATGTTAAATTCTTGACTTTTAATTAATTAATTGTTGTACATGTCATTGTTATGCAGTAGAGATGTATCACAGGTGTTGCTACTTGTGAATTCACTTCCCGATGATGCCCCCTCTATGCCTTCTTCAGGAACGGCTGATTGGAGAGATTGAGAAGTTGAGAAACGAGATTGACCATTTGAAACGTCGCAGTGGGGCTTTTGGAGATGGAACCCATCCTCGGTACACTCACACACACACACACACACACACCCACACACACAAACACTTATATGGACTAATGCAGGATGACAATGTCCTCATCCAAAGGCCGTAGGGGGGGGTCACTAAATAGTTAGATGAGTATGAAAATGATGTGAGTCATGCTGTGGCCTGATGTGGTGGCAAAGGATGGCCCGTCGCCTTCTTTTGTTTTCTTCTTTGTTTGCCACCTGTCTGTCTGTACTCAACACACACTGGGTCATTTAACCACCTTCTTATAATGTGATGTATGAGCTATTTGTTCTATTATGTGAATATGTTTATTTCAGGTCTCACCTGGGAAGTGCCAGTGACCTTCGCTTCTCTGTGGTTGAGGGCCAGGACGGCCACTACAGCACAACTGTGATCAGGAGGGCACAGAAGGGCAGAATGTCAGCGCTAAGAGACGACCCAAACAAGGTGCTAATAATGTCATTATAAGGCCGGAACAACCTTATACGCCCTCTCGTGTACACACACACTGCTGTGATCATGGGACCATGTGTTAACTGTTCTTCTAACCACATACAGCAAGTTCATGTCTGCTTTACTAATATGTATCAGAGCTTGGCTGATGTTTTTATGATCTTCATACTTTACTCACCATTCTCTACTAACCTCTCTGTCTCTCTGTCTTTCTTTCACCTGCTGCCATGGACATGCTGTCTAATGTAAGTTCATCCATTTCTTTTGTCACAAGTGGCCACAATTATCATTATGTATTTTTTTGTGTATGCATTCAGTCATAATCAATGCAAATTCTTCCAGTACATAAAACTGATCAGTGTGTGTGTGTGTGTGTGTGTGTGTGTGTGTGTGTGGTAAATATTTGTGTTTGTTGTGTCCAGGTTTGTGCGGTGTTCGAACAGGACTACCCGTCTCTGCGAGGGAGTGTCAGTCACCTCCTGGGCAGCGACATCGAGGCAGAGTCTGACATGGATGACGACGTTAGCTCCGCCCTCCTTTCTCCCAGCGGCCAATCAGACGCTCAGACTCTCGCTCTCATGCTGCAGGAGCAGCTTGACGCTATCAACGAAGAGATAAGGTGTACATTTAAACTACAGCACAAGGCGGCTCTATGATCCCCGTGGGGGGGGAATTGGGTCAGTGCAGCAGCAGCAGCCGCAAGAAAATGGGTACAGATAGGAAGACAAAGTTTTAAAGATAATGGAACAAATTATTACAAGAAAGGGGGCATTCTGGGAGATACTACAGCAAATAAAGGTGCTGCTGCTGCTGCTTGTTAATAAAATGCATGAAGGCCTGTGGCCAGACATGATGCACCAGAACTGATACTGGCATTCAAACAGGAGATGATAACATGTAGATAAGAGACTCCACTCTCAAGCGAATGCTATTTACTGGAGGAAACAGAGGAGATGCAAAATAGATGCTGATTATGCTGCAGAGGAACCAGAATCGCTCAAAGTAATAAAATGATGCAAATTATAATCCAATATCAGTATCCTTGTATAATTGCATGTAATATACAATTGTAGTGGGATAGAAATAAAAGGGGAATGTGTCCCAGCTGATCATTTTAGAATATAAGAAATCAATTAAAATTGATTATTTATAGTCTTTTCTTTGGGGGGGGGGGACACAAAGTCCATATAGTTAATGAATGGATGAGATTTCCAGTATTTACATAATTTATGTTTGTGTGTTTGCTTAGGATGATTCAGGTGGAGAGAGAGTCTACGGACCTCCGCTCGGACGAGATCGAGTCGCGCGTGAACAGCGGCAGCATGGACGGACTCAATGTGACCCTTCGACCCCGAGCCCTGCCCACCTCGGCCACCGCCCAATCCCTGGCTTCTTCCTCCTCTCCGCCTACCAGTGGCCACTCCACACCCAAGCACCACTCACGCAACACCAGCCACCATCTAGGCATCATGACTCTGGTCAGAAAGCAAAAGCATAAAAAACACAAATAGATGTTTGTTAATTGTTATACCTGTAACAGTATGTGTGTGTTTTTTTTTTGTTTGTTTGATAGCCAAGCGACTTGAGGAAACACCGCAGGAAAGTCGCAGTAAGTTTTTAAAAAAACTAAAAAAAACCTTAACGGCCCTTTTTCCATCCAACTGCTTGGCCATGTGTATGCTGAGTTTGCTTTTTTGACTCTTCTAGTCTCCAGTTGAAGTGGACAAAGCTACCATCAAGTGTGAGACCTCGCCTCCCTCGTCCCCACGCAGTTTACGACTGGAAACCAATTTTGCTCAGTTCACAGGCAGTCTAGAGGATGGCCGAGGGTAAACACACACACAAACACAGCACTTAATGATAGATCAGCAGGTATACAGATTTGCTGTTCTTGCAACAATTTTACTAGTATTCCTAATGCTTCCTACTCAAAAAAAACCAATTGATTATAGTAGTTGAAAATAATATATCATCTGACACTTTTAATGGAACAAATGGTTTTCATTCTGAACTTTTTACAGGAAGCAGAAGAAAGGCATCAAGTCGTCTATCGGCCGATTATTTGGGAAGAAGGAGAAGGGCAGAATGGAGCAGACTGTGTGCAGAGAAGGACAGACTTTACCTGCCTTAACAGGTACACCCTACAGACTACACAACATAGCACGCACTAACAGAGCCTGCAGGAGACTGTTGAGTAGTGACACGGATTAACATTGATCTGCTGTGTTTCAGACTTTGATATGGGCATTGGTGACACGATGACCCTGGGAAAGCTGGGAACTCAGGCAGAGAGGGACCGCAGAATGAAGAAAAAGTAAAGCATTCTTTCTTTCTTTCTTTAACATTTTGGGTGTGTGTGTGGGGGGGGGGGGGGGCGGGGATTCTCCTGATTTCTTTTTGTAACATCATTAATGAATCTCACTTCCTTTTGTATTTCTTTGTTTCGTTTACAATTTCCTCTTAAGACATGAACTTCTGGAAGATGCCAGGAAAAGAGGCCAACCATTTGCCCACTGGGACGGCCCAACTGTTGTCTCCTGGCTGGAGGTACTTCATCCACTTTTTATATTCACAAACCATGAGGCAGATCTGCACTCCCCTTTCACTTCTATCTGACCTTTTATGGTGACCATTGTTGTTGACGATGAATATTTTGATGGCTCTCATCAGCTGTGGGTGGGAATGCCGGCGTGGTATGTGGCAGCCTGTCGTGCCAATGTGAAGAGCGGAGCCATCATGTCAGCTCTGTCAGACACTGAGATCCAGCGGGAGATCGGCATCAGCAACCCTCTGCACCGACTCAAACTGCGCCTGGCCATCCAAGAGATGGTCTCCCTCACCAGCCCGTCTGCACCGCTTACCTCTAGAACGGTATAATAACACACCTCCAATTGTAACCTTTACCTTCATGCATGTAAATGTACATACCCAAATATCAGACGTATAAATGAGCACATGAATATGCAGACGAAATGAATCAGATTTGTGAATATGAACACATTAACCATCACAGAGCACTCAGAACTTTTTTCCACAACTGGGTTCAACTTCCACTCTGCACCCTGGGGTGTTGAATCCTCACTGTGTTTTTTTTGTTTCTTTTCTACTTCCTGTTCAGACTAGGGGTTAACTTGTCCTTTTCTGCTTGATTGTGAAATACACTCCCTTCCTTGTCAACACCGTGTGTGTGTGTGTGTGTGTGTGTGTTTGTCTGGGTTTGTGTTTGTCTGGATCTGTGTGTGTGTGTGTGTGTGTGTGTGTGTGTGTGTGTTTGTCTGTCTGGTGTGTGTGTGTGTGTGTGTGTGTGTGTGTGTGTGTGTGTGTGTGTGTGTGTGTGTCTGGGGGGTTTGCTTTGACATACACGAATGTATTCTTTGGTGTGTTTGGTGTGTGCTCGGGTGTGTTTTCGTCCTATGAGCAGTCTTCCGGAAATGTGTGGGTGACTCATGAAGAGATGGAGAACCTGGCTTCCTCCACTAAAGCGGTCAGTACCATCTGGGTGCTCCCCCTCCCCTTTCACCCCCCACCAAACAACACTCTCTCACACTCACACCATCCCCACCGTCACACACATATGTTAAACTGCCACTACATCACACACTGATGCTTTTTTTTGTATCCTCACGCCCCCTCTGTGTGTGTCGGATGTAACTGCTTTAACCAGTCGCTGTGTGATCTTTGTACCTGTGACAAGAAGATAATGAGTGTTGATGATGCTTTATGAAGCTTTACTGCAGAGATAGAAGAGTTCTAGACGTGCGTACATTTGTGAATTTGCAACATGTGTGTCTCTTCTTATGCCATGTCTCTCTAACCATGTAAATTGTCTCTACCATGCTGCCACTCAGGACAATGAGGAGGGCAGCTGGGCACAGGTGAGGTTCCTGTTCAGCACTTTGGATCAACCGCGTTGTGTTTAAAGTGATCTGATGATATCTGTCTGCACACACTCTCAACTGTGAACTTGCTCACTAACACAAACATATTTATAAATAACAGAGGAATTTCAAATTCTACATCAAGATTATGTAAAACGAGCAGATTTTTTTTGATAGTGCAGTACACATGCAGAATATCAGTACATGGACCAGGAACATAGAAATTAATTGCAGCCATTTTTACATTTTCACTCACAACAGTTATTTTGCTTATGCAAATTTAGACATCTGAAGGAGGAAGCCTTTAGTTCTGTAGCACTGGAGTTAGAATATCTAACCATACGTATTAGTTAATTGACATACAAGGAATTAAATTAAGTTATACATAACGACATCAATTGCAATTGTGTAAATATTAGTGTAGATTTGGCACTTTTGCATACTGTGTTTTCTATCTTTCTCAATCTTTTTTTCTTTTGCATAAAACTCTTCCACTGTGATGATCTGTTGCAAAAAAAAAATGGTTAGAAATAAATAAATGAATAAAAATGTCCTCCTAATTTCTAGACCTTGGCTTATGGGGACATGAATCACGAGTGGATAGGAAACGAGTGGCTGCCCAGCCTCGGCCTGCCTCAGTACCGCTCCTACTTCATGGAGTGTCTGGTGGACGCACGCATGCTGGATCACCTGACAAAGAAGGACCTGAGAAGCCATCTCAAGATGGTGGACAGCTTCCATAGGTCCGGAGCTTGAGCAATTACCTAAACTACCCCATTAGCCTCACCTTCCTTCTGCTTACTACATGCATTAGCCATGGAAATGAGACAACCAGCATATGTGATTTTGCTTTCCTAAATGTGTGTGTGCTTGTTTTTCATGTTTTTGTGTGTGGGGGTATCTTTCTGTGTCTGTGTAAATGTGTGTACCAGGGCTAGTCTGCAGTACGGGATTATGTGCTTGAAGAGACTCAATTATGACAGAAAAGACCTGGAGCGCCGGAGAGAGGACAGCCAGCACGACATGAAAGGTACACTTCTCACACAACTTGTTACAAACAGAGTGTAAAAAATGCATGAAATACACGTACACACATTGAAACCCTAGTTTTAAAGCATAAACACACCCGAAGTCTAATCAGGCCAGAGTACCACCTAGTGGTTTGGCCCAATACTGTCAGTTTTGCCTGAGCATTTAAACAGCTGCAGCTAAGGCAGGCCTACAGTCTTCTGATCCAGAGCTCGACATACCAAGGCTAGTACACACACATACACACACTCACACTTAGATCTAGCAAACCCTCTCGCCCTTTTGACCTTGAGTTCTGCACATGAACTTGACTCAGCTGTCTTGTCAGATCACAAGCCCAGCCTGTTTGCACACACACACACACACACACACACACACACACACACACACACACACACACACACACACACACACACACACACACAGACAAACACATGCACACCGCCTGTTCCAACTTGGAAAGCTTGCTAACAGCTGCGTTTTAAACGAACAAAGGGCGTGTGCCATTGAGTTGACACTATGTGGACATGCACATTATCTCTTTATCTCCTTACTCAAAATCAATTTACTCTTATTTTCTGTTCAATATAACCACTGGAACTCTGTAGAACAAAAGCTCCACTCTCTCCTACTTTAGACGTGTTGGTGTGGACCAATGAGCAGGTAATCCACTGGGTCCTGTCCATTGGTCTGAGGGAATATAGCGGCAACCTGTTGGAAAGCGGCGTCCATGGAGCGCTCATCGCTCTGGATGAGACCTTCGACTACAGCAGTCTAGCTCTCATCCTGCAGATCCCTATGCAGAACACACAGGTGATTTTAATAGGGAAAGAAATGTGTCACACTCATGGTTGGAAGTTCAAATTATGCTATAATGTTGTAAAGTTGTACTCTGCCTTTATGAATGTATCAGGAATCTTATTATTTTTTATTATCTCACTCTTTCTCCACTGATCAGCTTCTGAAAAGACAACAGATGATGGCCAAGACATCTGTTTTTAATTTAATCGAAAAACACTTAATTGATAGCTCGATATTGGAAACAAACAGCTGTGCACTTGTTAGCATGTTTGCATTTTCTAGCTAACACAACATTTAGCTAACATTTGCCATACTGTTAGCTAGTTAACATTACCATTAGCTAGTCAATCGTTTGCTAACATTAAAGTTAGCCAGCTAGCATTACTAATCACAATAGAGTTACACCATACTTTGTGACACTAGTAATGTTACCTAATAAGTGGTTGAATAATACAAATACATGTCTTACAGTAGCTAAATATTGCCTAAAGGTGCTCGGGAAATTGTGTTTTAGTCATTTGAACAGAGGAAAACGGCAGCCTGTGAATATGATTAATAGAGTGAAATGATTCAAATAGGTGAGAGTCATCCCTTACTTTCTTTATCAGGATTGAATTGGCAGGCCTTTGGACTTTCTATAACCATTTACTTTTCATCCCTTTTCATTTTTTAATGTCACATTGGTTTGGTTGCAACCAGCATTACCTTTGCCTGCCAGCTACCTGCTGCCAGCTTCAGATTCTGTATCAGTTGTTTTTTAAATCAGAAGGCCTCTGTTGTTCCAGCTCAGAATCCACTTAAAATAATTGACTTGGCACAGGCTTCAGTGAAACTTGCAAACAGTATTATATTCATAAATGAACAAACACATAAAGGTAGCTTCTATTATCAGAAGAATTATTTGTAATATACTTCAAGAGCTATCACTGATTCCTGTTAATATCAAACTCTGAATGGTCAACTAACAGCTTCACTGTGTGTCTCCTGGTGACAGAGCGTGTGTGTGCTGTTTTTTTTTTTTTAGGCACGGCAGGTCCTGGAGAGGGAATTCAACAACGTGTTAGCCTTGGGGACTGACCGTCGTCTAGAAGAGGTGACTTCTCAAGCTACTGCTTTGATCAAATACAATGTCAGTGAAAAGGGGCCAATAGTGTGAACTGGCTTTTTCTCCCTGTCCCTGTAGAGCGGTGATGACAAGTCTTTTCGACGCTCTCCATCATGGCGGAAGAGGTTTAGAGCGCGTGAGGGAGGGGCAGGGCTGGGCATGATGGCGGGTTCCATGGAAACACTGCCTGCTGGCTTCCGCATGCCCTCCATGTCCATGCCGCCCTCTGTGAATCTGATGCCCAAGAAACAGCTCCAGCCTGAAGGTGTGTAACATTAGTGTGCCTCAACCGCAGCCTTGTTCTGTGTGTCTTTATTTGCTTCTCTCTGCTTGTCATGACTAACTGCATGCTCTGTCCTATCTGTTCCTGCTGTGCCTAAACCTCTCAAGCTCCTCCCCCGGCGCCCACGAGACTAGACCCCTCGGCCGTCCGGACCTATTCATGCTAACTTCTCTCTGCATACTAACAGGAGCGCTAATGCTAACAGGTAAGCCAATAAAACACCACCTGAAACTGCTGAACTTACACTTTAGTGTGCTTTGAACCAGCATTTCCAGCTGTGTGGCATTTGACAGTAATAACTAACTTAACAGATAATCTACTTTTATGTTTATCAGGCTGTCATAAGCCTTTTTGTTAGCCATGACAATTTCATGAGGTGCTAATGGGTCAATGCTGCACTTTCACTTTAGAAAAAGGTATATTAATTTAGCTATTGACATGAAATCTCAGGAAAAGACCAAAAATAACAATCAAGCAATCCAAATGTCTGTGTGCAAAACTTAATACAGATAATTGACCTGTCACCCAACACTTGCCTACAAGTTATTAAAACAACACACAAATAAGTCAAATCATTGCTCTGCGTGACATGATCCTCCTTCAAAAGAAGCCTAGGAACTTCGGTAAATGATTTTGAATATATTACATTTACTCTCCTACACCTGTGAAGGCACAGAATGTGTCTAAATCTACAAGAGCAAACAACAACAAATGCCTGTTTTTCTCCTGATTGAGTCGTTATCATTTTGGGTATTTCCATGGAAATTGATGAAAACTAATATAACAGAAAAAAAACAGCCTTGCCCTTTGACCAGTCATTTCATTTGGATGCATTAAGTAAAACTACTTCATTTTTGATGATAATAATGATTTGGTCAAAGAGGATTAAGTATTTCTATATCTTTTTTGGTTTATTAATTACACCATTCTTTGAAGGGCACCCTTCAAAAAATCATATTGATTTGTGCATTTACAATGGTTTAATCTATTTAATTCTATTTCAAGCAGGTACTTAGGGTTTTTCCTATTTTGTATGGTGGAATATATTATAATATAGTTTTTGAAAATAATTTTCTTACTCCTTGTCTTTCTTTTCTCCCCTCTCGTCTCTCTTCCAGTGCATTCTCATTACCTATACGGACATATGCTTGCGGCCTTTTGAGAGTGATATGCCAAAACTGGAGAGGAAGTCCTGGGTGCCACTGGGTGGGGGTGATGTTCACCCCTTTTGCTGCCCAGCCTTACCTCTCACCGTTCACCTCTCACCTCTCTTTCGGACATGTGCAATACAGAGGCCAACTCTGACCTTTGAACTCTTTTGAGAGTGTTCATCGGCTGCGCTAGCTGCTCTAAAGGAGACTCGTCCCTGTCTCTCCCAGTTTACCCCCAGTGCTCCTAGTAGCCTTGTTGTTGTGGTGTTGTGCTCCTGCTCCCCTGGTCTCAGCTGTGGGTCCTTGACCTGGTTCTGATCTCTCAACATGGCCAAGTCCAAACCAATAATTGGATGTTATCCCCTCTAAAACAACACAAGAGTTGGTTAGTGTAAAACAGACTAAAAAGGGTGTTAACAGGTCGTTGATTTGGACTTGGGAATGATGAATACTTGTATAAATGGCAGACCCCACTGCACATGCCCCTCTACCGGTTATGCAAGGTATTACTCATTAATCGTCTCTGTACATAAAATGGATGACTTATGTTTTTTATAGAAATATTATATATATATATATTGGAAATATATATGGAAATAATATAATATCATTGCTGTATGAAACCCAATGCCCTGTATTCGATAGTGACTGTTCTCTCTCTCTCTCTCTCTTTCTCTTTCTTTCTCTTTCTCTCCGTGTCGGACCTTTGTGTGTCTTTTGCTGTATGCCGTGTGTGACTTGTTAGTGGGAGGAGGTGCGTTTCTACAAGGACTCTTCACAGGTTCATGGGTCCAATTTCAGATTTCTCTCTTTGCCTCTTCTCCTCTTTCTTTCCTTTATCCCTCATCTCCTCATTCTCTTTTGACACTATGTAGCTGTTACCTCTCCTTTCTGCGCCTCTCTCGCCTTCAGTATGACACTATGTAGCCTAGAATAGAGAGAATCCTTTAATATGAAGAGTGAGTTTGTGTGTGTGTGTGTGTATGTCGAGTGTGAAAGGCCAACCCCGACCATGTGACCATGACTTTTCCCTGTGGATGGGTAGTGTGAACACTGTAGCTCCTCTCTGTTGATTCCTTTCTTTCTCTGAAATCAAACTGTAAACTGCTGCTCAACATCCGCCAATGATAAACACTCAAAACTGCTCAGAGTGATGGACTCGACTAGACCTGCTCCACCACCTTCCTTTTAGTTGCCATTGAGACGAGCCAGTTAGCAGTCGGTCCTCTTGGCAGACCAACTCCTCATCCAATGAGAACACAGTAAAGAGCCAGTGACGTGCTGGATGGGTGGTGTACTATCCAACTTTTTTGTTTGGTTATTTTATTTGACAATTTTTCCAAGGTGTCTAAAAGGTGTAATGTGCTATGTGGCAGCTATGAGTACTGTGTCTTTATTCCAGGTGTGAAACAATGCTGACAAATCAAGATTTTATTATTTGGCTATTTAAAAAGTGAACTGTATTTATGACACTATATAGACATAAGTAAAGTTTTTTTTAAAGATTTGGATCTTGTGTTCCTTTAGATATAAAAAGTCTACAGATTCCACATTTATATGCAGATATCTGTTTATGGAGATTGAAGTATTGGTAGTCAGGGACGCTGACAAAAAAATGTATTGAAAATGGTCTTTATTGCAAGAATTGGAGAGAAAATTTCAATTTCTGAAACATCTACAAATACACAACAATCGTAGTTATAAAAGTCAAAAATAAGTTAGCAAAAAATAAAAAATAAAATGGAAAAACCACTCTGTAGAAAAAGGGAACGTATTTACATCAATAGCATTCATAACATGTTTAAATTAAGCAGATCTTGGTCAAAACCGCCATGGTACATATTGGCCCCACAAATAAACTCATGTTTTTTAAGCATTAAAAACACACACAAAAAGAATGAAAGATCAGGGAAGGTTTAAAAAGGAGGAAAAACTTAAATTAAGAAAAGAGAAAGATTGACCTAAACACTCCTCTGTGGTTCAATCAGCCTCGAGAACAGACTTACAGAGGTCCCCTTTAGGAACTAGGTTTTAGGTTTATGCAGCAAAGTCTTTTAATCTTTGGTTAGACTAAGCTCCTGTGGCTGTGACAGACTGGTCTGGACCGTGGGATAAGGCAAGGAATAAAGGGAATAAGGCCTCACTGTGAAACGGAGGAATTCAGTTTAGCTAGCAGACCCATTTTCAACAGAGTGACAATTTAAATTAATCCCTACTGTTAAATTTGAGCATAAGACAGATCAGTAGAGTTGGAAATAAATAAATTAAATTGGAATTTTGGACTGTTCTTCAGCCTGCTTTGCCAATAAGTCATTTTCCTATTTTCTGCACCCATGGGTCTGCTGAGTGGAGGGTCTATTTGGGAATGTCCATAGGAAAAGCCACAGCTCCGTCTGCTGCAGAGATGCTGTCTACAATGGAGCTCAGAGCCTGCATGTTCCCGTGCTCTGGAGAGTCTGCAGCACTCAGGAGATCTGTAAAGAGACCCGAAGCACACGTTAAGTATCAGACTGAGGCTTCACTGATCTGCCTCTGCTGTCTAATGATACTGTGTGTGAAGTGTACTCACCCTCGCTGCCGTAGCTCTGTGTGCACTGCTCCGGAGTGCTGCTCCACTCGGGGCTGCTGCAGCAGGTGCTGCCTGAACTGGGTTCACTTGACGACGACACCTGTTACCATGGAGATGCACACAAGTTGCTGTCAGTCACTGTGTGCTATGACACGGCACAACCTGCCGCTCAGAAAAAGAGCACACACTGCAGTGCTGTGTAATGCCACACACACATGCACATACAATTACCATAGCATCCTGTGACCCATCAGAAACCCCATCTCAACAAGTCAAACTGGACTGTTCCCAATAAAATACAGTTAAACATATAGAAATTATAAGTAATTGACGGTAAAAGTTGTCATCAATTTCTGGAGAACGAGTCTGTTTTCACACCTGTTTCTTCAGTTTGTTGATGCTGTCAAACTCAAACTACAAATTAGCCAAAGCTTTCAAGGTTCTGACACAGCGCGACTGAAAACAAGTTTATAATCGTACAAACCTTTTTATGTTATTTTAAAGAAATGTTATGTCCTTAGCCTGAATATAAGGTTTGATACAACATTGTTTTCCCAATTGGAACCTCATATTTTAAACACAGTCGTCAAATCTGAGGCAGATTTAAGATTGGAAAAGTCACCTATAGTTACCTCCATTTTTCCAGCTGTCATCCTTCATGACTCTCTTTATCTACATTAAATTGTATCTTTGTTTTGACATTGCCTATGTCCACCTGTCAGTGCCTTTTGTTTGGCTCTTTTTTCCCAATCATCCCTTCTCTCCTACTCACTCTGGGCTGGGCCCCACTGGGTCTGTAGTGCAGTCCTTGTTGTCCTGTCTCATTGTCCTGCTGGTTGAGGGAGGACACGAGGGCTTGCAGCCTCTCGATATACTGGATGGCGCTCCTCAAGATCTCCACCTTAGGCAGCCTCTGGTTTGGGTTCATCAAGGTGCTTCTCTTCAGGGCATCGAAAGCCTCGTTCACCTTCTTCAGACGCCTCTTCTCCCGAAGAGTGGCCGCTCGCCGGCGGTCCATGGTCACCGTCTTCCTTTTGCACAGCTTGCAGGCCCAGGGCAGGCACTGACCCGGGCAGTGAGGCTCGGAGTGAGGCGACATGCTGGACGGAGACACTTTGTCCTCTGTCCCTGTCATCCCGACTCCAACGCCCCCAGACAGACCCCCACACAGGCCCATCATGGAGTTTCTATCCTGGTAGGCACCTTGGTCGTACCCCCCAGGCAGGCGAGAGGGGAAGTAGCTGTCCCCTCCCTCGTAGAAGCGCTGGTCAGGGAAGAAGTAAGGGTTGGTCTCAAAAAGCTCCATCCTGGACAACAAGTGATCTTAAAAAGGGACAAAAAATTCCGGCCTCCCGTGGAACTTGTGCTACTGTATGTTGTCTTCAGTCCTGTGCTTGGAGTGTGAGTGTCTGAGTGTACGTTTGTGTGCCTCTCTTCATCCACAGCTCTAAGTTTGTGATGAGTGGAAGACGTGTGGAGAACAACTGGTGTGGAGCAACTGTAGGCTGGCATTTAAACCCCTTTGCCTGCTGCAGGATCACAGGGTTAAATTTAGCACGAGCCCCCAGAAACCTGACACGACGTTTAGCTGTTGCTGCACATCTACACTTCACATCTTTGTTGGGCCCTGCTCTCTAGGGGCTTTAAGACCCGTTGTGTGTGTGTTTGCCCTTGTGTGGGTCCGTGCGTTTAAGAGGCCAGGATATGATCAAGTTGCTGTGGAAAAGGGAGAGATAACTTCGGATCAAAGATGTCTGTCTTAATGAGCTAATCCCAGACTCGCGTCTCCATCCATGACACCATACATGAATGCCCCTGCAATTGGGGGTGGGGTGGGGGGGTGTAGTCTGTAGACAGCTGTCACTTCTACATAGGAACCAATGATATGCAATGACAAGTATTTGTTTTACTGGTTGTAGATGTGAAGAAAATGAGGATGGAGATTGTTTTCTCAAAACTAGGTCACAGATAAACACTCTGTGACTGAGTTTTCAGAATGATTTAAACTAGATTGATGCTATTATGTAAAAGCTTCAGGGACATAAAACCTTACCCTACTGTCAGGTCTCGGTTTTACATAACCACATTCACATCGACTGACTTTTCCTCCTGAGGTGATTGCACATTGGGATGCAAGTGACCTTGTGAACACCACTGATGTTGAGACATGTCTGTGCAGGAATGGACAGAGGAGAGAACAGGTTGACATTGGCTACTGTTACGCTCTTAAGTCAGAGGGACAATAATCAGACAAACACTCAGAGGTATGGCCTTCGCTGTCCTGACCTCTTCCAGTCCGTCATAGAATTAGCCTCACTGCCCGAGTGTAAATCCTTCCAGGACATGATTCACCTCATAGCTCACCCGCTAATTTGGACTGGCTTCCGCTAGCATGGGTGAACGGCCAAAACACACAACTCTGTCATCAGAGAAGCGGCCTGGAATAACTGGCATAGTGCGGGGTGATTTACATGACTGTGTATCCTATCACATCATCTCCATAGATTTCTCCATAGACTCTGGTTTTATCAGTTATGATGTACATATCTGCAGGGATTGTTCAATGGAGTCTAGCACAGATTTTTGGATGCACTGCAAAATACTAGAGGTTTGACACTGATTCCAATATCTGGTGTCATAACCAATCAGCCTTCCCCTTAAAAAAAACCAACTTGTGTCAGTTAATTAGGATGTGTTGATAACAAGAACAGTGCGGTGCTAGCAGAAAATGTTAGCAAATTTTTGCTAGCAAAATGCCAGCAATCAGTATTTGTCCAACAATATTATTTACGTTTTTGTTTTACATTAAAGGCTTTCTATGTGATTTTTCACACTTGAATGTAATAGAAATCAAGTATATCCTCTGAAAATAACTCTGTGAGTCATGACTGTCTACAATGGGTGTAACACCCGAGTCCCACTGTCTGTGATGTTTTCAGAGTTTTCAGAGTCCTATCTTCACTTTGTTTACATCGCCCAGACGGCCGACTGACTCCTCCCCTCACGTATAAAAGTTGTTTAATTGAGGGACTAGAGAAAAGAAGAATAACATACTGTACTCACTGCTTAACTGTGTTTCTAGATCACGCTCATTTCAGGTAAATTTACATGCAGTGTGAAGATACGAGCATAATAAAGATCACTAGCATTAGCATGCTAACACAACAATGCAGCGCAAGCTGTTTTGGTTTCATGCTGGTGCTCAAGGGCGACATCTGCTGGATCAAAACATCACATAAAGCCTTTAAAGGGGTACTAGATGTTGTAACATAGGCTAAGTACATGGACATAATGTTGTCTGGTGCATATCATTGCTATTAACATCGTGCTAAGTCTTGGACACCTATCACAGGTTCTCTTCTCTTGATTTCTCATTGAAAGAAGAAATGGTAAAAATAATAAAAATAATTTAAAAAAAAAAAGAAATTGTATTGTTATTTTACTCTTTACTTTATATCTGACATAAGGAGTGGATACTATGGGGGGTGGTGGGGGGATGGTGGTGTTATGTTGTACTACTCGATTTGGGCCCAGACAGAAGTAAACTTCATTAGAAGAGGCAGAAAATAGCTTCGAACACTCAAACAGAGTATGAGGATCTTCTTTTTTAAACCTGGTATCAGTTCATTAAATGAATATAAAATGGTCTAATAAGTTACCCCTTCACTCCTACTCTTCATTTCATTAATGGTTTACCAGCTGATTTCCAGCATTTCCATAACCAACTATTTTAGAAGTAAAAATTTCATAGCATGGCGATAGATCAGCAATGCCTCGAAATAAAAACTAGTGAGCTATTGTTAGAGTATCTTGGGCTACTTATTGAACACTCAAAGCACATTTTCTTTCCAGCAGTATATAAGCATGACTTGGGGGGGGGGGATATTTGATTAGAATGAGCCCAGGTGTAATTAATTTCACTCATTAGGGGTACCTTTCATTTGAGTGTGTCAGTAACAAAGTTGGGCTGTAGTACACAATGGCTTAATAGAAAAGTTTCCTGGCACACCTCAAGGGTTTGAAGCTGTAATTATTGTAATGAATTACACCTGTGCTTTTGTGGCTATTACAAGTTTAAATGTCTATCGTGAGAAAGGCCTCATTATGAGCTCTCATATCTTAAAGAGTCTCTTAATTAGTGCTTTGTGAGGTAGCGCTCCTTCTAGCCTATTTGAGAACAAGCAAAACAGGTGCCTAGTTTGTGTTATTAACCTGTTATAAAATAAATATATAAAATCAAGATCCAGCTCTCTGAATAGGGGGCAGGGTAGTGGTCAGGCGGGGGGACTGTGGTCCAGTCCTGGGCACAGGTTTGTGGTTGAGGCAGAGTGCAGAGTCCAGGCTTGGCAGAGGGCTGCGGTGGGCTGTCAGGTTAGTCTGTGATGGATCGTCACTGATGGTAGAGCGAGTACAAAGACGCCTGTGTTGCTCTCGGGGATACTGCAGGGGAGGGGGTCTGCAGTGTGTCAGAGTCACTCATAACCCTCTGTCATCTTAACCCATTGTCAGCAGAACTGGAGAACTGTGTGTGTGTGTTTAAGCAATTTAAGGCACACTTGTGTCTCATTTGAGGAACACGTCCCAGCTCAGCATTTTGAACACTTTAGTTGTAGTAAACAAGTTCTGTGTGGAGGAACTGTTTATGCTGTGTCATCCATCCTAAATTCACTTAGATTTAACTTATTAAAGAGTCTAAACAACAACACATTGTGTTTTTTATACAGATCAGATTGAAACATTAAATCAAGACACATTTAGGGTTTGTGACCAGATTTCATCCATCCTTATCTTTTTTGGGACGAATATGTAAGCTGTGTCCTTGGTTACCCACTGAAGACACAACATTGAATATGTTTTGAAATTCCCATTTGATATTTTTGTAAAATAAAATTAAATCAAGTAAAGATTAATATAGTTCTGTTTGCAGAAGAAACCAAATTATTTACTTGAGTATAAAAATGAATTCTTTAGATAAATAATTTAAATATGCAGTGTGAATGGCTCTGTGTGTGTGTGTGTGTGTGTGTGTGTGTGTGTGTGTGTGTGTGTGTAGCTAGGATTGTCCTGTCATTGGTAACAGTGTTCTACTTCTCCTCAGTGACAAGCAGCAGCACATTGTGGGACAGCTGAGCAGTGGGGAGGAGGGGGAGGGGGATCAGTCCTCCTCACCCCAGGTTAGCCTCAAGATCATCACTGACCTGGAGAACTGTCATCTGAGCGTAGCCGGGAAATCTGGGATATGTAAGAGGAGAATAAAATAACAACAGTGACAGAGTGTCGATTAAAGTCAGACGAACAAGGGTGTCTTTCCTGTAAGGTCTTTAATTTACAGGGAAATTAATGTTTTAGGATAGTTATAAATGTGGAGTAATATTCTTTTTCCATTAAGATACAGAACATTTTCTCAAAGCTACAATCATAAATGCTGGAATAGTGTTCAAAACTGTATCTAATCCAGCACCAGTCGGTTTCATCTGAAACCTTATTTATACCGAAATGTACGGAAGTGTATTGCATTCATGTGGGGAATTCTTGTTATTACGAGATAAAAATCTCGTTATAACAAGAAAAATATCTCGTAATAACAAGAAAAGCATGAGGGTGGTGGCGATGAGGAGGCGTGGGTTTGTTTATGGGAGTGTACAGTACACCAGTGGCAGCTCATTGCAACATTTTAGTATAAACACTGTAGCAGGCGATTTCGGCGCCGCAGTTGTTAATCATGGGGTTGTTTTTCAAGTATTTTCAGTAAATGCCTAAGCGTATCTTGAGACACCACGTAGCCAGCTTGAATGCAATTCAGATGCATGACTTTATATCGGTGAAGCATACCATATCTATTTAACTGATCCTGGAAGAATAACGTTATGTCAAGTAGGTCAGAGTGTGCTTTGCTTTCCGTCTGAACACCCTTAACGCCTTCAGATGCCTGTGCTAAGTCGACAAGCTCATGAGAATACCATCTGTATTACTCAAAGACGATAATATTTCCCAATGCCTTAAACCAAGATGAAAATAAAACACAATCAAATCAATAATCCTGGTCATCGTTGCCTTTTGATCTTCCTCCCTCCTCTGCCTGCCACAATGCAAACTTCATTAACCCTCTAGTATCTTTTTAGTCTAATGTGTGTCTTTTCTTGTTATAACAAGATCTTTGTCTTGTAATAACGAGATCTTTATCTCGTAATAACGACATATTTTCTCGTAATAACGACATATTTTCTCATAATAACGACATATTTTCTCGTTATAACGAGATAAAGAGCTCGTCATTACAAGATAAAGATCTCATAATAACAAAAAAACAGGCAAAAAAAAATTTCCCACATGAATGCAATACGTCATTTCTCCTTAAAATACACAGTCCTTTCCAGGTTCCTTTGTGTTGAATATTTTAACAAAATATTGACATCGGGTCTTTTCTTGCAAATGATTCATTCTGACTTCATTATGGCCATATAAGTGTCACACCTGAAACACATTGCAGGTAGGCCTTAGGCAATCAGCACATAACTAAAGTGTGTAGTATGGTGAGGTGGTGGGAAAGTGTTGGTTAATAGGAATAGTCTTCCTATTTTTTCAAGCTTACAAGGACAACTATTGTGAAATGTGAAAAGCTTTGCTAGATTTTGGTGGGATTCAGTCTCTGACAGATAAACAAGCTCCGTCTCCTCAAAGGGCATTAGGAGGAACTGAGCACATACTTATCATTTACCTTATCCAACTAGTTATATCTTCAATTGTCTTTGCTATTCAGTTTGATTACATCTTCAAGAAAAACAAGGGAAGGAGAGATGGGAAACTGGGACACACTGTGAATATTGTGCCAGTATGTCCGCTCTCAGGCTGACATCCCTGATTTATTACTTTGACGGGTTAGCTACAGTCATTTTCTTAAGATTCACGTGTTTGATGCATATTGTAATGCATATCCTGCCAGCAGGATTCATTGATTTACTGAGTGATCTGCCGCTCTGTCTCTATGACACGCATTTGACCGCCCCAGATTCTGGATTTCTCTCTCCAAAGCGTTAGATTTATTGATCTCTATTGATAAAGGTTACAGATTTTAAAAAGTAGTACAAAATATGCTTCTCTAATAAATTGCATAACCTACATTTAAATTACCACCACCTAGATGAAAATATAAATTGAATCAGGCAGAATTCCTGTTGATGGATGGTAATGTATCATTCCTGTTACTGTTAGTCAGTACCTAATAAGTCGTTTCATGCTAATGAAATAGCCCAAAGCAACATTATTTTTCACAGTTCACTGACTTCCTTTCTCAGTCTCTGACTCAACATCATCTGGTGTTTCCCCAGTCTACTTGGAAGAATAACCTTGAACACAGGTGGTAGATTTCTCTGGGATTGAGCATTGTTAGAAACAATTGAAATAATTCAAGTACACAACTCAGCTGCAGCTGTTCTGAAAACAAAGCCAGTATCAGTATCAGTTCAGCTATAAAAGCACCTTCAGGTACCAGTGAGTCCACCAGTCAGTGCAATGAACTAATACAACAATCTATTGGTTCCTCCTTAAAGGTCAACATTAAAGGGGATTATTGTTGGAGGGTTTTAACAAACAGTGCAGTGCAAAGTGTGATGTTTGATATTTACAAAGATATCAAATATATGCTTTTCTTAATCCTGCTCATGTCAGATACATATTAGTCACACGTATTATATTCAGTATGGTGCAACAAATGGTATCAGAACATCTCTAAACTCAATAAAAAAGGTCATAGGCCAGTTCATATTCACACACTTGTAGGATCAAAGAAAGTGTATTATTATACCTTTAAATGAACTTTAAGATCATTTAATTTCTTAACTTTAACATGGTACAACTCAGTGACATCATGAAATATCCCGCCAACAAACATCTTTCAACAACTTTTCAATCTCCAACAAAGCAGGTAAGTTAAATTAGGCCTTTAGAATTCTGAGCAATAAGTAAGGGTGATGTGTTTCAATTCAGTGTTCAAACTGGAGTGATTATTTTTTTCCTGGTTTGCATTTTTCTGTTCAAAGACTGGAATCTTTGATACAACTTGATTATGTACTGGCCGAGTGCTTTTAGGAAAAGGACATTATCACCTTAGTGACAGCAACAGATGCAAGACTGTGTCTCCTCAGAGACTTGTGTACTTACTGTCGCCATGATAACTGCATGTCTATTACTGAGCTGCTTTATCAATTGTTCACATTGCACAAAGCAGAGCTGTCTCCTCTCATGTTATGATTTTACACTGAAACCACAACATGAATAATGAAAGATGTCAATCCATGCACAATGAAATCGATCATCTAATTACTCTGAAGCACATGAAAGGAGCCGTCAGATCTGCTTACTCGTCTGCTACACTCCACTATTTCTGTTGAGTAATAACCCTTACATAAGCCACAGTGATGTACAATTTGACTGATGTCTGGAGGTGATGTGACACTACTACGACCCAGCCTATCAAGGGAGAATACTTCCATTCATTCCTGTTCAGAATGAAGTGCCCCCACCTGTGTTTTCACAAGGCTCTGGAGGCCTGAAGTAGGCTCTCGAAGTCAGAGGAGGAAACAGTAGTTCTGTAGCCCAGCCACGCTGCTGCTCACTGGGGCTTTTATTGCAGAGTAATCCCCTACAACAAACAGAATGGTCGGCATGTGCATATGCAGCTGTTGCCGTCTTAGTGCAAGTGGTGTCATGTTAAATCGAAGGAATGGACTGAGCCCCTGAGCCATCCGCTGCCCTTCCCTACCCTGGCATCCCACTCACTGAGACACTCCGGCACACATGGACAAACAACCATACATACTCATACCTACATACATAACCCACTTCCCAATAACATGCTCTGCAGCACATGGTCGCCCTAAAGTTATTGTAAATAATCATGTCTCTGCTGCTGGAAACAACCAGACTACTGATGTGGCATATATTCCACTAATGCCACAGGGTTTATGAGAACTCAAAGAAGGTGCCACAGGTCATTAAATAAATGGCCTCCATCTTTTTAAAGAGTTGTACTTAAGTTTATCCGAGGGGTTTCTGACAGAACAAAGCTGAGCCCTCATAAAATATATCCTGTTTTAACTTGGAGGCAATTTACACCTTTATGTTGCACAATCAAATCCTTCCTGTGGTCAGTATAACTGGAGTGTGTTGTGAGATCTGAGAGGATGGCTATGTGGAAGCTGTGCCATGATCACTGTCAACCCAGATTGTCAAGATCATCTTCCATGTGAGCCTCCTGCGAGGGTTACAAGAAGAAACAATCTCATTAAATGTCTTATTATATAATCGCCTGTTTCTCTCTATTTCTACTTTTAAATTCTCTCTGCCTTTATCCCTTCAACTGTATTACTATCTTTGTTTTTCTCTGGCTCCTCTGACCTTCTCCCATGTCACCACGTGGGACAAATTTAGCGGACGGGTTTCTGGAGCGACCAAATAGTCGGGACACAACAGAGGGAAAGTGTGTGTGTGTGTGTGTGTGTGTGTGTGTGTGTGTGTGTGTGTGTGTGTGTGTGTGTGTGTGTGTGTGTGTGTGCGTGCGTGCGTGCGTGTGTGCGTGTGTGTGTGTGTGTGTAAGAGGTGAGAAGGGAAGGTCCCAGCCACAGAGATACAGTTGCAAATATCCAGACACACTACCAGAAGAAAGCAACAGAGGGTAAACAAGCTGAGACTTGCCATCCTTGAGGCAGGCAGAGGAAGGACACACAGATACTTTGTGTATTTATAAAAGGTGCTTCAGAAGTACATGAACAAAAAAAACTGAGCAGAGTACGCAGCAGCGATGAAGAAATTTTACAAAAATATGTAAGCAATGTTCAACACAGCGCTACCATCCAAACTATTTTACACACCAGGAAGTATTGCATACGCCATAGGGGGAAAGAGGGAGAATGTGTTAAAGTTATTCTGGGATGTTAGGATGGAAGAACTGTCGCCATGGAAACATGTAGATCCCCTACCACTCCCTGGGCTGCGCCATTCTCGAGCTGCCAAACTGTTGGAGCCATGTCACAGGGGGTGTTATGCCATTCTTCGTCTCCACGCTGTGTGACGTGCCAGACGCCACGGACAAAGCAGTTCTTGAATTAGAAACGGAGCGAGTGAAAGCATTTTAGTATGGCTGTTAGGAGCTTTAAGTACCGTAGTGTAAAGCACAGGGGCAACAGCAACACCTACATACTCTGTCATATTTGTCAATAGTGTAATTAATAATGCGCTCCAGGTACCATTTTTAAGTAGATTTACTGTTCTTGAGTACTTCGTTTGTTTCCTCCAATTTGACAGGGTCCACCCGAGTTAAGGAATTACATCTAGGGGTGTTTAAAAAGACTCTTATAAAACCCAATAATAACTGTTGATAGAACTTCACAGAAAGTGAAATCAAAGCTGAATCCTCTTCTTTTTTTGTTATTGGTATCCTGATAAGTTGTTGAATTTTTCATGCAATAATATCAGTCAGTCTCTCAAAATGTGGGAATTCAGATCTTCTGGTAAAATGAATAATACTGCAAATAAAATAATTTAGACGTTTTTGGACCGTTGCAGGTCCAGTCAAGAAGTAGAGACACATGACAACTACTACTACTACATTACTTGAGAACAAATTACAATTTTTTTTTTTTAACAAAAGTTTAATAATGTTATATAATAATAAAAAAGCGAACATTCGCATTGCCATTAGCTGTCGTCTTTTGTATTGCTTTTTTTTTTAAATAATATTATTATACCAAAAAATAAACGATGCAACATAATACTCGAAAAATGAGCTGACAAGCATGCATGTGTGGCGCATTGACAAAAAAAAAAAGATACAAACCCACTTACTAAATATTAATCTAACCCACTGATTCAGACGATCAAACTGAAAAGCAACGCTGGGACGCTGTTGCTATGACAACACAAAAAGTGAGCAAGAATAGCATCCTTCGAAACAGCAGCGATATCCCTGTAGCTGAATCACAGACAAAGGAGTTTCTGCTTTTATTTAGTTGAAATTATCAGAAGGAAAAAGATGAATCCACCAGCCGAATCTCTCCTCAAATACGATCATCCAGTTTTGATCAGGACAAACACTGACAGAAAGTCACCAAAGGTGAGTTTAGTAACGCCAGCCGAGTTTAGCCGACGTTTAGTGGTCAAAGTTAGGCATGATGGCGGAAATAGTTTTGACCGTACAGATATTCCTGCTATAATGGCTGCTGTTTCTATGTTTTTTACCAACATCTTTCAATCCCCAAAGCTCTTAAAAGTTATTAAATGATGATGGATATACTGTATCATGTATTTCAGGCAAAGAAAGTTGATTCATTGTGTAACATGAAATACTTTTCACAACAGGGGCGCCCTTTAAAAGTGGGTCCACAGCAGGTGAGGGGACAGTCTACCCCTGTTCCACCACCTCCAAAATCAAAACCCACCTCTACTGACACTACCAAGCAGGAGATCCTAAACGCCATCCTTCCACCCAGGTACAGTTGCATCCATCTACAGTGTGTCATTCATTAAGTTCAATCCACTCAGTTTATCTAAACTTCTGTTATTGCAGGGAATGGACTGGCGGAACCCGGCTGTGGGTGCAGCAAGTGTCCAGTGCACCTTCTACAAGAACAGATGTTATTCACCTAGGGGAGCTGCTGGACACAAAGCTGCAACAAAGGCAGGCCAGACAGACAGCAATCTGCCCTGTCTGCAGGGAGCTCTATTCTCAGTGCTTTGGTGAGAAGGAGGCTCTGATATTTGTGATCACTGAGGCTATTGTGTTGACAAGGATTGAGGATCAAAGAATAAGAATTTGAACCAGTTTTTTGTGTACACATGGCTTAAATTTCATTGCCATACAGCTTTCTTCTGAAGCATTTTGTATACCACTGAAAGCACATTTTACTCCTCAAATATGTTACTGTTGCATTTACTCATTTTCTGTTTCTTTAAGATGAGCTCATCAGACAGGTGACCATCAACTGTGCTGAGAGGGGCCTGCAGCTCTTGCGGGTCAGAGATGAGATTCAAATGAATATTGCTGCCTACCAGACTCTGTATGAAAGCAGTGTGGCCTTTTCTATGAGGAAAGCCCTTCAGTCAGAGCTGGAAAAGGTTGACGTGGAGAAAAAAGTAAGGACATTCACTTTTTAGTTGTGTTTAGCAACAATAGATAGCATACAAATGTGGAGTGTTTGCCAATATTGGCACCCATCGATAGAGAATATACAGTATTTGTCACTGAAGGAATAACTATTGAATGCTATTTGGTTTAGTATCCAGCAGAGGGCAGCATTCCTCTAAAATAATGTTTGGTCTTAACATCACTGATCCTGCATTTTAATAAACTTCAAACACCTAGATTACTGATCTTGAAGATGAGAAACTGGAGCTGAAGAAGGAAATCAACGAAGTCGAAGCCATTGAGCAACAAAAAACTCAAAGGCGACAGATTGAAAAAGGGAAGCACATGGAACAGATCCAGTTCCTCAAGACATTCAACCTGCAGCTCAAGGTGACGTTTCAAGGCTTCATACCACAAAAAATATATCTTCCCCCTGCACTTGTTCCTGTAGTGGATGTGGTTATGATGTTAATATTCTTATTTTGTTTTCCTCTTTAGACCCAACTGGAATCGATCCAGACACCAAATGAGACTGCACACAATGTGACATTTGACTTGTTTCTAAATATCTATTAATAAAAATTCCACACAGTGTAATCAGAAAGAGTTTCATTTATTCCAACAGCATGACATGACAAGAACAGCTCAAGTACTGTACACATCTCTTGAACATCAAGAGAGCATCACACATGTTTATGATGAACTAAAAGTCATTCAAACACAGTTCCTGGTTGAAGGGGAGAAAAAGTTGAAAAGGCAGTTTTTGTTCCGAGAGGGACACACGGTCAGGATAAGGCATCAAGTGGCTACTTGATAAAACCCTTTATACACACGTGTTATAAGTCCACCGTCTTTCAACTCCTTGATTCCATTAATATGCCCTTTATTGGGCTAACTTAAATAGAAGAATCATGTTGCCTTGACTGTCATATTTGTCAACAGTGTAATTAAAAATGCGCTCCAGGTACCATTTTTAAGTAGATTTACTGTTCTTAAGTACTTCGTTTGTTTCCTCCAATTTGACAGGGTCCACCCGAGTTAAGGAATTACATCTAGGGGTGTTTAAAAAGACTCTTATAAAACCCAATAATAACTGTTGATAGAACTTCACAGAAAGTGTAATCAAAGCTGAATCTTTTTTTTATGGGTATCCATCTGAGTTGACATTTGTAATGGGCTCTTATCTGTACTTAACTTAAAGGATCTCAAATCTCATCCAACAGGGGTGCTAGCTAGATTGTTTTTACAAATGCCCTCTGTAAACACTTTGATTTAAACTGATACTTCCACAAACTTTTGAAACACTTTGGCTCCCATTTGTTAAATTGTTTTTCTTACATTATGTAAATGTCTGTCCGAGCTGTTCAAGATGCTTGAATGGTTTAAGACGGTAGAGAAGTTGACAGGGACTTTCCCCACTCCAGGAATATTCCCGAATGAGTTGTCATTATCTTAAAAACACCCTGGGGGAAACATAGCTGCATTATTTCTGCACAAGATAGCAGCAGTGATACAACCACATAAACTGAGGAGGGTGGTGTCCGTCCCACTTCTGGATGAGGACAAAAATAATGCAGACACGAGCACGCACGCACACTTTCTGCTTCAGCCATGTTTTCAGAGAACTTCAAGAACTTCTTATAATCCATGACACGTAGAAAAAAAACAACTTTAATAGATGTACCATGTTTCAGTACATTATAGTTCCAATGTCAATCATTGCAACGACTTAAATCATTTTGAAACAGTAGCAGTGTTAGTAGATGAAGTCATTTGCACAAGGCCTGTTTCTGGACATTTTTTGTTTCTCCTGATGGACATCAATGTTGATGAATATAATGAGCTACATTCATCTTTTGTGTAGCTATTTTTGCCTTCACATCAGCTCAGTGCTGGATGTGTTCACGACAGAGAACATGCTTTATATATGCATCACATTTTAATACTGGTACTGTACAGACTCTGGGCACCAGATACAATATTGACACTTGGCTCCATCTGCTGGCAGAAAGATTAAGCACAAGTTAAAGAGCAAATCAAATAATTCTCTCTACGCCAAACAGAGCCTTAAGTTAAGTCTGACTGGATATGTTCCTCCATGACACTGTAGAGTGTACTGTATTTGTAGTAATCTCACACACAAACCTAAAGTACATTATATCTATACATAATCCAGCATTACAATCTTCAAATGCAGAACCATCAAAATAAACTTCTAATATACAAATTAAAATTCAGGGTCATTACATGGCAGTGTAACGCTTCAATCAAACTCTCATCTCTAAATAAGTACTATGCATTCATTTTCATTGAGAGAACATTTTGGTAGATTAGCCTGTTTTCTTAAACACTTTGTAAATCTTTGAAAAAAAAGAACAAGAAGCTGAAACTTCAACATTAAATCTCTGTAACAAATGTAGCCTTAAGGTGGTCATTCAAACAATTCAAACAATTAATCATAAATTAAATACACGAATGTGTCAAACGTTCAGGAGGACATTTAAACATGACCCACCCGTTAGCTGACTTGACTTACTGCAGGCATTACTCTCATTAGATGCTTGGCAATTGTAAATATTGAATACATATTAATGCTAGATTTATACTCAGAGGGACAAAAATGACAGTAAATACTTCAGCTGCACATTTCCAAGCAGGTTATATTCAATGGTAGATTTTAAAATAGTAGGTAAAGAGTAACAGGTCGCAAGCCACCACACTTGTATTTGACAGTACATTCACTGATGCAGAGAGAACATGTTTAAAAGAAAACTCAGAGTTCTTTTATAGAGCTGCAACTCATTACAAAAAAAGATGTAAAGACTTTAAATTGTTCTTCCTTCAATCTTTGTCATTACTTCAATCCAGGAAACAAAAAGGGTAATATAGAAAAAAGGGGGGGGGGGGGGGGCTAAGCGATGCTTGAGGAATATTCTTGTACTTACATGCTTGCTGATTTTCTTTTTTGTCCTGATGATGACTGAAGTGAATCTAGAGGGAAGGACATTTAAACAAAACAAATACAAGGCAAGCTTTGCTAATATTTAAATGGCACCATTCAAAAAAAGTGAACAGAGAAACCACTCAATGTCACTGGCTGAAAACAAAAATCAAGCCTTCATGAAACATGTGCACTCCTGTGACTTCTTCTAATAAATAAATAAATACTTCTGCATTTATGTGTCCCTTATTCGTGTGTGGCACCAAAACAAACATTTGGTTAAACCAACTCCTGTGTGTCATCTTAAAATACTTCTGAGGCAGAGCGATGCAAAATAAACCATGCAACCGAAAGCTAGATTCACCAAGTGCTATACTTTGTGTGTATCTGTGTAGGTCTTCAAGGTTAAGGTGCATGTTTCCTGTGTGTGTATCTACCAGCAGCGTGTGTACCTAAGTCCATGCAGCTGTACTGTTGAATGACTTTGAAATTGTAGGTTGTATTTGTTATTGTTTTAGTCCCTAGAGCCTGGCAGATATATGTGTGCTTTTTAGAGGATGAATATCTTAATAACTTTTTGAATGATCTTCCCACACCCTGGACAAGGAGCCTGGAACTTGTGCAGCCTCCTTGCACATTGAAAACAGGTAAGGAGGTGAGCTGTACGTCCGTGTATTATATTTCCATTGCGTGGACGCACTCGACAGAGCTTACACGGCTCTAACAGGGCCTCCGGCCTAACTTCTTCAACCTCCATGCCAAGGTTCTCCTGACTCTCCCCTCCTGACAGGTGCTCATCCTTAAGGAAGCTGGAGGGCCACGGCCCCTTGCCCTTTCCAGTGAGCATAGTGGGCAGAGGTCGGTCAGCTGTGGAGTGGGAGGGCAAGATGACAGGGTCAGACACCGTCCTGCTGCAATCTGGAACATCGATGCCTGTGTCGCTGTCATCTTCCTCATCATGGGTGGTGAGGGAGCCGCATGCTGGGATGTCAGGAACTGAAAGGGAATGGGCGAGTCGGGGAACATCTTTGTACCAGTTTTTACGCAGAGCCCAGCAGCGTACACAGTACTTTTGGAGAGGTGTGTTATACTTCCTACACTCTGTGCACTGCCATGCGTCCTGTGGGACAGGAAGACACCAATCACACATTCACCCTTTGTGCATTCCACTGCAACACTGGGACCCAAACTTTTTCCATCATGCCCCCTCCCCTCCCTTCCTTGGAGGAGGGAAACATTTTTGAGTATTGCTTAGTTGGCATAATTCATATCTTCTAGGCTTTTATCTTTGAGGACTCTAAAAGAAGTTTGTCCAAACATACTATGAAAACAAACTATATTCTATATTAGATCACATTTCATTATATTACATTGTATTATATTTCACTATATTATATTAGAATACATTTTAGTATATAACGTCACTCTTCATTACAGTGATACGATACTGCTTTTTCTTCACCGCTGTTTACATAACTTGCTGATATTAATCATACCAAGTCACTTTAATCATCACGTGTCACTTTATCTTGCCTTTCACTGCACTTAATGTCTTAATTACCCTTTATAGTCAACTTCACCATTTATATTGTACTTGTATATACATCCTATTTTTATTTATCTCATCTCTTCTTTTAAATTTGTATTTTGTATGACCTTCTTCACTTCTTTGTGCTGCTGCAACGCCCGAATTTCCCCTCTTGGGATCAATAAAGTATTATCTTATTACAGTCACAATTTAAAGTGCTGACTAAGGGAAATGTGTCACATTGCAATGCAAAGAAACCCCTACAGTTTGAGAAGCGCTGCACTACAAGAACTTAAGAACTTTCAGTGTGAGGGGAAAAATACAAACCTGCGTGCAGAACTCTATATCAGTGTCGTCACTCAAACATTGCGAGTCTTCATCTGGCTCCTCCTGCATCTGGATAAATAAATGAGATTTAACCAACATATTCTGAATTTTATGCTGACTATAGACGATTAACAGGATCTTTTCCCCTTATAATCAATTGAAACAATTTAAATTGTCGGTAATAGCCCTCATAGCAACAGTTAAGACTTAAACTTCTACCTCTCGATCAGCTTTGTACTCCTTCCCCCCTCCATCATCATCTTCAGGTGGAGCTTCCCCTTCTCCTCCACTCCCTTCCTCAAAGGCAGGCTCTTTCATCTCCACGCTCACCTGTTCACTCTCAGCCTCATTCAGGAACCAGAGGTCGTCTGTGGTGTCTGACACGATGGCTGTGTCCTCCTCCTGTGCAGGAGACAGCTGACACATCAGTCAGACCAACACTGTTACATTCCAATTCATGCCATTTTCCAACAAGCATTAAAGTCTGCTAGGTGCTTTTAATCTAATAAATCATGTATTTCTTACTTGGTTTGTGTGGATGTCTGTGGAGCCATTGCTCCTGCGGCTGTAGTTACTACGGAGATTACCCAGAAACCACCAGGGCAGGCCGGAGAGGTCCCACTCGTCCAGAGTAACATCCAGTTTGGGCCGTTTGCAGGCTGAACGAGGCAGGCCTTCAAGGGAGTCTGGAGAGGTATTGAATCATTAAACCCAGCATTTAGCATGTCCAGGCATAGTGCTGAGCACATAACAGACCGTTTTCTTACCATCGTCTGGCTCCCGAGGTCGTCTCTGGGAGGGGGTCTGCAGGAGAGGCACATGATGGCCAGCCTCCAGGCCTGCTTTGACCACACCTCCACACATCTAGAGAGAAGGGGGGACAACAATTAGACCACAGAGCAAGAACTGGGTACTTGGAGGGCTCGCAGCTCCTTTTCGAGATGGCCTCTGTGTATCTTTTCTTCTTCAGAGGACAAGGGGCAGGGCAATCAGGGTACGGGCCAGTGGGGAGGGAGGTAAATTTAGGAGAGGAAAAGGAGCACAAAAGCTTTGTCAAGAGCAAAATTATATAAAGACAGATTTAGAAAAGACAGAAAGGAATGCAAGTGTACTAATTAACACAGTCATGAAACTAGAGAGTCAAAGAAAAATCCAGATGTGTTTTAATAGGCTACATCATAGAATGAGGAATTTCTCTATTCTAAGAAATAATGTATAGTAAAGTACGGTACAAGATAAATGATCTTATAAAATATATATTAATGGAAAAGTGAGAAAGAAAGGGACGCTGAAAATGAATTGATAGATTGACTAGATATATCTTGATTGATTTCTAGTCATCTCATTTGATTTTGAAAAGTATTTCAAGTAATGTAAAATCATAAATATTTTTGCACCCTTGATTCGGTTCATTTCAAGCAGAAATCGAGAAACTCGATTGAGCCTGATTCAAAATGTGTGAGTAGTGCAGAATGGCCGTAGCTCAACAGGCTGAAACTGATTCCTAACAGCGGCCACTCAGTGGGTGCTTCGAGATGGATTGTGGAGGGAATTGGAAACAGGAACACAGGGATGGGTGAAGGGGATCGGGGTTATTGTTGGGCCTGTATCTGGATCAGGAGCTACGATCCTCCAATCCGGAGCAGAGAAGAAAACTCTGAGACAGACAGAGAGGATGACTCTGCCCCCCATCCATTGGTTGGTGCTGGTGGATCACAACAGAGTGCTGAAACACCACCAGACCAAACCCCAGGATGAGGTTGTACAGAGACGGTGCCACTCTGTACAAAAAAGCACACCAATGGAGACGCAAGCTCTTACCTCCTCTCACCATCACACACAAGCAGGCTGAAGGTTACTTTATATTCTTTGAGCCGGGTGCTACACCAAGGTCGAATTGTCTTAATCAAACACTGGGATCAGTGAATATGAAACCTTATGATAAAGAGATATTATCTTTTAGTGGTTTAGTCATTAGTCCTGCTTTTTTTTCAAAAATGTTGTGCCAAATGGTGAGAAAAGTTGGGGGTCTCCGTTTCTCCAGAGCACCATGCTTCAGCTTTACCTGACCACGATCCTCCACTCCGCCCTCTACACATTCACGGCCCACAGAAAGATTCTCTGCAGCGTCTGCATTTAGGATAAGACACAGTAACAGAAAAAGGACAACCCCACCCTTTGATTATGGCAGAACACACTCTCTCACTAAGGCCTTTCTCTTGTGTTTCTTTCAGGATAGCCTGGGAAATATAGATCTTCTTCTGGTCCCTGAATCCTAAAGAGATGCACAAACTATCACAAGCACTCAATGTATGGCAAAAAGATAACAGATTTTTAGAAAAAATAGAGGGGATATGATGGAAAGATATTCACCATGTTCCCAAAGATCCTAACTTCAAAACAGACAATTCATAAGTTGAAATTCTTATATTGAATTCATCGATCACAGAGTGAAGAAGACAGACAATATAATGTCAAGTCAAAAATATCTAATGTACTAACTATACAAAATGAATTTATACATTGGTAGTTGTTTGATGAGCCCCTTACTGAAACATATCAATTCACATAAGGAATGTGTAAATGCAAAGCACTAAATGAATGTGTCACTTACCAGAACAACCAAGCACAACCAAGTATTTCTTGAGCATTTCATACACCGGGCTGTAAAATAAAAATAACATTTAAGAATTTGCTTTTTATTGTAGATGTATAACTTAAATATATCATCTAGCATGAATGAGTTTTTAAAAAAATGCCATTTATTAGGTGTGGGCAAATACCTTGGGTTTTTAACAGAGAAGCTCTCCACCTCCAAAAGCTCCCCCAAAGGGTCATCCTGGCAGTGGACTATGTGCTGCCTCTGTTTGTCATATAACTGCTTCCCCATGATGTACTGACCCAAGTAGTGCATCACCTGCACAAAATTCTCCGTATTACATATCACAAGGCACCTACGGGATGCATGCTACTGTAGTAGTGAATATAAAGGACTAGTGAATCCTGGTTTGACCACATTCAATTCAAAAAACTTTATTTGTCCCCGGGGGGCAATTCAAAAGCACACAGAGCAGTAAAATAAGAACAGTGCAGGTAGACGAAACATTTTAACCTAAATATAAAGTGTCAATTTAAATACAACTTAAAGCTTAAAATTAAAATACAAAATATAAAAAGAGTAGATATAAGTGGACAGTGATCAGACTGACAGATGTAAACAGAACTATGTGCTGTAAACGAGAAATAAATAAAATATATATATATATATATATATATATATATATATGTATACAGAACTATGTGCAAGTAGGCAAAACTAAATGATAAGTTATAAGGTGCATGGTGAAAAATGGAACAACAGAACTAATATATACAATATAACTATAAAGGTAAATATGAAATAAATAAAGTGACTGTAGTGCAATGATGGATAAGAAATAACAGGAATAAAGTAACCAGAACTGTATGAATACTGAAATAGAAAGGATAGTATAAAGTGATGTAGTGCATGAGACTAGATAAAGCAGAGGCAGTTAAGGTGCATAGCAAGTAGAAAGGAATCACATCTATAGTAGATTGTTATTAGCCAGTAAAACCAGCTGCATACTATAATCAAACACACTGTCCACCTGACAGCTCACCTCTTTAAGGGTGAAGACTTCTTCCTGTGCTCCGGCAACACGTAGGATCTGCAGGAGAGGGGCCTTTGGCTGTACCTGGGGGGGGTTACAGTACATCGGCTAAGCATCAAAGTCAAGTCAAAGTCAACTTTATTGTCAATTTCAAAATATGCCAGACATACAGTGGAATCGAAATTGCGTTTGTCTCTGTCCCACGGTGCAATACAACCAAAATAAGGTAAAATACATCAAATAAAACAAGGTAAAATACATCAAATAAAATAAGGTAAAATAAGATAAAATAAAATAAGATAAAATAAAATAAGGTAAAATAGATAAAATAAGATAAAATATAATAAGGTAAAATAGATAAAATAAAATAAAGTAAAATAAAATAAGGTAAAATAGAGCAAATAAGATCAAATAAAATAAGGTAAAATAGATAAAATAAAATAAGGTAAAATAGATCAAATAAAATAAGGTAAAATAAGATAAATAATATTTACAGTAATAAATTCTAAATAGTGCAAAAGGTACAAAACAAAATGGTAAATTAAATTAAAGAAAAAGTAAACTTGAAATGTGCAGTAAACTAAATTCATATCAAATATGAATGTAGTATTCATGGGCTCAAACTTTGAGTTATTATACCTGATTTCCGTCTCCAGGTAGTGTCCTGCATGACGCGCTTGATGCCGGGGCTGATAGGGAGCTCATAGTAAACGAACAATGTCTGAAAACAAGAAATTATATTGTATAAGATGGAGATGGATTGAAATCAATGTAATGCAATGAAGTCGTTACACCACTGTACCATAACTTTCTCTTTTGTAACTAAACTTAACCACGTTATTTAAAAACACAGGCCTATATTCCTAGCTAACAGAGCTAGCTTGTATTTAAATGTAGTATGTTCAAAGATAAACTGCAACCATAAATAGCTGCTGGCATGTGAATTGTTATAGATTAGGCACCGCATGCAGGTGCACTTTGAACAAAGTCGTTCCTAGCTAACATTACTGGTGTGCTCATTAGCCAGCGTCGTTAGCGTTAGCAACCTTAGCTAGCTAGCTTTTTCCTGAACAATACGTTGGAAATGGAAAACTTCTCACCGTGATAACTTGACACTACTTCATAGCTGCTACATTAATCGTGACGCACTGTGGCCTGGAAAGTATATGTGTTACATAAAACCAAAAAAAGACAATTTTCAAGACTATCTCACAGATTAGCTATTAGCTGAACTAGAGATTCAAAACGGTGAAAGGCGACACACTTCCGGGTGCACAGCTTGATTGAGTCTTGATTGGCTGATAGTGTGGCGCCCTCTACTGTTGGATAAAAAGCACTTACGATGGCATCATGGACTTCCAATGATACGAGACTCACCAGAACAACCATGCACCACAAAAACGCAGACCTTTTAAAAAAAATATAGAACTGTGGCAATAATTCCCGACATAAACTAAACTGAAACAGAATATATTATATATTTTGTATATTCAAATAATTCTTTTTTTAATTTTACATTATATTTCTATTTTACTGTATATATGTGTATTAGTCATTTGAGTGTTATTGCATGGCCTTGCGGAACAGTGTTTACATTTCACTGCACATCTGTATGAGCATGTGACAAATAAAAATCTTGAATCTCTTGAATAAGCTGAGAACATTACAGTGCACTGAGAACTGGAGTCTGAACTGTAACAAGGTCAAAGTCTTAAATTTAGCCTATATTAGTTTCCTTAAACAAAACAAAATGGCATTTAAATAACATTACAGAAAGTTTGGACAGATTTGAAGGTTGCTAAAAGACATTGGATAGCAAATTATGAAGACAAATTGCATTGTCCATTCAAATAATGCAAATTATGGGCGAAAGAAGAAAAAAAACCAGCCAATATAATACCAGCTGTGAGTTTCTGTGTCCAAGGCCTGACAGTGCACAAGACCTGGTGATCACATAGAGCATTACTTAGGTTCTGCCCCAAAAAATGAAGAAGCCAAATCTCAAGTTCTGTGAATATACCACTGAAATATTTTGACTTTGTTGAGGATAAAGGTTTGAAATGTGTGGAAGAACTGATGACTGAAAAAATATCCCTTTAAAGCAAAGTTAGCCCTGATGATCACATAGGGACATTAGAAACCAATTGTAGTTTTAATTTGTACAATTTGTTACATTTTATACTTCTATTGTATTAACCTGTATAATTATACAAATATAATTGAAAATACTAATTTGTAACAAATTTACTATGTAAAGGCTACATTCATGATCTATACTCAAGCTGATTTGTGGTTATGACAGCTGTGTTTTGATTTGCTATCAACTTACATACTTTTATCAGAACATTTAATTAATTATTAATTACAGTATTAAAGATTTATATACCCCCAATCTGAAGTGATACAAAAAGATGACAGTGCTACCCAAGTCAATAAATGCACACTTTGTTATTGACCATGTTTGCTACAGAATAGTTTAATTCAAAGGTACTCATCTCTGATATCCTTGCAAACAGTTCAGAAACGAGAAGGAATGAAGATCACAATTCTTGTCCTAAATGCTTCACAAAAATTTGATATACAAGGAGGCACAATTGTCACTTTTTCACAGATCTGTAGATACAGTGCAAAAATATATCATGGAATCCAGTAGAGAACTGGTTTTGTTCTATCTGACAGTTGTGTAAATATAAGAAGCATCAAGCATATGAATTTGCTTTCATATCTGACTAAGTTAAACCAACAGTCCTTGAGAATTTGCCTCTACATCAGGCCAGCTTATTACTATAGCTTATTCGCTGGGATATTATTGAGTCCGCTGGAGAAAACAAGCATTAGCCAGAAGCCCTGCCAGTATCAAGAATTACTGTAATAAGACTAGCAGACTACAGAAATGGTAGCAAGTGACCCCCTAACCTCGAAAATCATATAAAGTGAGAAGGTGTCTACTTGGAAAAAGATGCAACTCTATTAACTTAGAAATGTGTATGCCCCTCATCACCAGCAGACACATTCATCCATGAAGTAGTTCTGTAATTGTGGATATTTTTGCAACATCTGTGAGATGAATAAATTGGAATGCACCAATATAAGACTCTGAATACTGGCTGAAAGTAGCTTTAAAGCGCAGAGTCAGTAAGACCTATTGCAGTAAGAGTCTGCAATAGGTTTTTTTTTTTTTTTAATTGTGGTGTTTTTGCTTCACTGTTTCTGCTTCAACATTGGAAACAGAAACAGTCCAGCAATGTCCATAAAAACATATTATCTTAATTATTTAGTACGAGTTAAATTTTTGTATTTATCCTAAATATAAGTATTCTTATTGAGGTCTCATCCTCAAAAGAGGCCTGATATCCAGATTGTAATATAAACATAAACATTGGTATTGGCTGGAAAAACAAGAAGAGAAACCACAACAACAGCAACACACGGCTGCATCCTGTTAAGCAAACAAAATCAGAACGTTCAAGTAAAGGGTTTGGGATAGCATTGCTTTCATACTGATATAATGCTGGGCAGCGATTAGCTTTCACCTCTACAATCTCTCCTCTACAATTAGAAAATTAATCATTCAAAGTGCTTTGGCAATAATTCAAGTCTTTCATTTTCACCACACATACAGGGGGAGTAGAAGATGTCTGTTTCATGAAGCTGCACTATGTTCCACAAAAATGTCCTCACAACATCGGCCGGCCCTTTTAACCTTTATTCCAAAAGTTTCACAGCACACTAAAAGTTAAAGACTAGCATTTTGAATTGTGTGGGACAGCATGTTTTCTGATTGCTAATAGCAATTACACATTAGTCTATTTCTGCATATTCAATAAAAAAATACCTCAAAAGGTATTTGATGGATCAGACTTCAATGCATCAAAAGCTTCAACTTAAAACAAAATGTTAAAGTAGTTTTGAATTGTTATATTTAACTATGGAAATATTCACAACAACTATAAATAGATGAGTTTTAAAAGTTGCATGAACTATCTCTATTTAAACAGAAAACAGCCTCCTTCTGTTATTATTCTGCTCGTGATTTTTCTGTAAAACCTACACTCTTTAAGCAAAAACAGAAACACTACTGTTAAAAAAAAGAGAGCAGTATCATTATATACAAAATTATTACAAATAAAATCATTTAGAACTAAGTAAACTAATGACTAAAATGTGATTCAGAGTAAGTAGTCTTTAAAATCATGAAACCATCTAATATTTAGTGACTTGTGAAACTGACAAAAGAAATGTCAAAATAGCCGCCTTACTCATCAGAACTGTACATTGCAAGCTTTTAAATATAAAGAAATAAAAAAAAGATTTAATTGACAGCAGACGTCGATTCTGAGCTAAAATACTGATGATTATTTCTGTGCTGTTCCCTAACACTGTTCATCCAGATATCCAATTTGAAGCCTCTGTAATGTGCTTCTGCAGTGCATAACAATGTGAAAGAGCATCTTTTGTCCGGTCAACATGAAAAGAAACACTTCTTACAATAGAGCACATGTTCAGTCTTCTAACAGTCTTTACACAACTCTTTGTGACAGAAACAACAAAAGCTCCTCAGGGACCCCGGAGGCTTTCTTTTGTTCTACGCTGGGTTTGTCCCCACCTCCCCAAACTACCAGTTCAACTGGTTCAAGGAAACGATGGGAGTAGCTGCTGACTTCAGCCATCCGGGGGGGGGGGGACAGGGAGAAGTGAGAAGAAGATGTTAATCAGCAACAGGAGTGCCCAGGCATCACGAAAGACTTTGTTAGATTTAGACTTAAAGAATCAATGTCCACCTTATTCCAAGAGGTCCTGTAGGGAGACACAAGAAAACGACAATTGGTTGACTGATAATAGTAAAGTGGAAATGAAAAAGGGGCCTTTTACACGTTAGATACCTGATCTGAGTCTTCGTTGTACTGTGCTTTTCCTGTCTCCATGTAATGAGGGTCAACATCGTCGACTCCCTCTATTTTATCAGCCTCAACGTGTTCCCTCATTACCGAGTATCGATGCACGAGGAACCTGATGAGGGACACGAGTGTGTGACAGGAGTGCACAGATAAAACACAGAGTGTAATGGGTTTTTTTATGTATATTTTAGTGTGTGTACAAACAAAAAAAGAGTTAACTGACCTTCCACCACAGACATATTTCTTAACCAGCCAAACGCCTGTTACAGCACTGGTCATCAGGATCGCCATGACAACCATCACGATGACAGCTGTGTTTGTTGTACTGTTGTCAGTCTGTTGAAAATGATAAGAAGGATAGAAACATTCAAAAACAGTATGCAAATAACCTTGAAAGAGTGCATCTTTTATCTGATGAATGATTAACCAAAGTCTGAGATTCCAATGTGCTCACCCGGCTTTGATGGCGGCGAGTTATATTACTTATTAATAAAATGGCATTACAGTGCTACAATGCTTCTATCCTTTGGTGTTACCTGCTACTGGAATCTGTATTTCCTGAGGGAACCTTCCCAAGGGATTAATAAAGTTCCTATCTATCTATCTATCTATCTATCTATCTATCTATCTATCTATCTATCTATCTAAAATCTGAATCCCTGCATCTTTGTCATCAAGATCCTAAACACTGTAGGGGTTTGTACAATCATATGTGCACATATGGAAGGCCATTGTTCACACACTGCTCGACTTCAGGGAAGATTCTGCTTCATTGGATTTTCACCACTACGGATATTGTTGTTCCGTAAAATGCTGTATTTCTGTTTGCACAACAGGTTTTGTGTCTGAAGATGTCTGTGACAGTAGTGATGGAGCTCAGGTCAACATCACCTGATCTGTGTGTAACAGATAGACATTATAACAATTATAACAATGTGCGTGTGCGTGTGCGTGTGCGTGTGTGTGTGTGTTGCTGGGATTGTCCTGTCATCGGAAATAGTGTTTCCACCTATTTTGTTTGGAAATTAAATCTAAACTTTCTTAAAAACATAAAGCTGAGGTGAAAAGGAAGGAAATAAGAAAAAAATGTGTTCATGCTTAGCTAAGATGCAGCAGCATATTTACAGTGTATTAATTAAATGTAAATGCTAGAAAATGACATGTAAGAAACTTTATAGAAACATGGATTTAAAACTCTTGACAGCTGACACATATGAAACAGGCTTATGTGACTGAAATAACATGATACTGCTGCACTGAAAAACATCCATTGCATTTGTGGACAGAGAAGACACTTTCATTTTCCTCAATACAAAATATATGATTATCATCTGTCCTCATATTATTGCGTCAAACAATCAGTAACAACGCTGCTTTAAAGTCATATGGATTTGCATTGTTGTGGATGGAACATTAATTGACAGCTTGTTTAGTCAACTGTCTGGATGTTCTGATGACATTTGTGCAACATTTGGTTGAAAACTTGCCTAATTTCCCTCATTCCCTTCATTTGCAAACCAGTTACTTAATGCTTTACTGTAGATCTTAGCCCACTTCCTTTATGAGAAGAAGAATACAAATTTACCAGAGAATTTGGATGAAGGGCGTTGCTCGTGCACCGTCTCCTCAGGTCAGTCTCCTTTCTTTCTGGCTGGAAACCTCCCTCACATTGATCTCCTGGAATCTTCCGGTAGCTTAAATTTCAGGAGAGACAGAGAGACTTGAAAGGAAAGAAAAAAAAACTCAACAGAAAGGACACAAGACAAATTAGAAATTGAAGAAAACCTCTTAATATGTATAGAGGAGTGGGAAAACATAGACCATACGCATTGAAGGATACACAAATGTGGTCACACATTTTATTTTATTACATCAGCACTTAAACACTGGAAGGAGAGACAGATATAATGCTGGACAGTCTGTGGGACTGTGAGCACAATACACTTATATTTTGGGAATGTATCATCATAAATGTTCATTGCAGCTATCGGAAGACAATTTTATGAAAAAGAATACAATTATTGGAGCTATTTAATTGTTGTTAGAATTAGTTTTGGTATTTAGTTTACTAATATTTGGGTGGTGTCGTTTATTTAATTATTCTACACGTTTTCTTTATTTAGAATAGATATTTGGGGTAATATTTTCTTTTGCTAATTATTTGTTTAGTAAATTTAGTTTTGCATTAGTATTTTTGTTAGGTATTTGGGTAACACTGTGGGCACCAGAGGCAGGTAGAGGACCAGCATGCACCTGGGTGGGCCTGTGTTTTTTTTTTACCAGCGCAAGAGAGGCAGCAGGAGACACGATTTTCTTTGTTCTTTTGTTTGCTTTCTTTTGAACCAAATAAACCACCAAAAAACCGCAGACCTCTTGCATGGACATTGGACTTCTTTTGCCTGCGTACATCACATCCCCCATGGTGCATCAGTGGTCATTTGATTATGTTTGATATTAGTTTATTTAGATTTTTTTTGTTTTTGGACAAATAGCCACTACATAAACTTTATTGATTGACTTCACATTCTGGATTTGAGTTGGTTAAGACACCAGAACGGCTTCTTGGCATCTTTAAGTCCGACAAGTTTAGAATAATTGTCTTTTTAAATTACAAAAGATAAATCAGAATATAATTCATTATATCAGAGGCCTTCTATACTTAGCAGATTGGTTTTCAACTGAATGACAATGTTTTTAATTGAATGACATATCTGATGAATATCTAACATCTTGGATTACGTTTGTGTCTTTTCATTTGTTGGTGTGTTTTGAAAATGTAATCAATACAAAACACTCTGCACTGTAGTCTAAAGAAACAGCAGTCTTCAATGATTCATCAGTAATCATTGCAATTCAGTAATCAAATAAATAGTTTATCAGCCCCTAAAGGAACAGATTTAGGTTAAAGAGCGACTGTTTCTAGTATGCACAGGCATTAGAGCTTTTATATTTGTTTGTTTAATTTGATGTAAAAAGAGTAATACGTGTAAGATGTGTTGATCTGTTGACTTAAAGTTGTATATAAAAAAAACAGTAAAAAGGCCACAACTTATTAAGAATTTACATTTTCCACCTTTTTCTACAGTATGTGTTCTTGAATAACTTTGGCTTATTTGCTGTTGATGAAATCATCTAAGCTTATTGAGCATACATTTACTAGATTTTGTGTTAGTTTGAGTTTCTTGCCTCTTTATCTTCTACTCAGGAAAAGACAAGGGAATAACTCCTGAAGAGCATCCATCCTTACCCGCTGGTCTGCAGCTCCTCTGTGGTCCCATTCAAACAGAACTCTAGAGGACGACCCTTCATCTCCTCCTGCTCTACACACTCTGAGCTGTTCTCTGGCCGGTAATATCCAAAGTCACTTAGAGGGGAAAAACAATCAAAAACATTGAGTGGTGTTTAGTGATTTGCTCTGTGTTTGAATCTGTTACCCTGTCATGAAACTTTTTTTTTAAACTCTAAAATCAATTACATAGCCTAAAAAAAACCATGTTGAACTGTAGCTGACTGACCAAACTCAAAGTAAATTCTGCTCTTTCTGGTGTCCACTAGCTCAGACTTCATGCTTGGTACAAAACAAAAACACACCAGTGGTAATCATCCTCTGTACATGTACAGGGGGACAGATCCTTAGTGACAGCATAGTTCCTTCCTTTCCAGCAGACAGAGTCTTTCCTTAGGCGCAGGAAGGCCTCTTTATAGCCCAGAACACAGCCATCATTGGATCCACTGGGGTCTGCAGAATGAGACAGCCACTGCACAAAGTCTCCTTCGGCACCTGCATGATCATCAACACATGTTCTTAAGTACCTACTTCACCAACATGCCATCTGTCATTTTATTCTCTCACATACTCACAGTCTCTGGTGAGGATCTTCCTGAAGTCTATGGTGATCACGATCCATTTACTGAAGTCATTCCTGTAGCCCCACAGGCTGACATTCATGGAGCGAGAGCCGGGCTCGCTGTCCATCCCACTAAAGTGGAGCGGGTCGCTGGTGAAGTTATAAGTGTGCCAGCACTGCCCCTCATCAGTGGAAAACCTGAGGGCAACGGAAATATTTATTTTAAGTGATGAATGACACATTAAAAAAAAATTAACCATTTAAAGAGGACATATTACCCCCCTCCTCCACCTTTTCAAACAGTCCCCCTGTGGTCTAAATGAAACATCTGTGCTGTGCTTTTATCAAAATATAACATGAATCAAGCACCAGAGGAGGTTTGTGACCCTGAATAAACCAGCTCTCTCAGAACGCTCCGTTTTGGTGTGTGTCTCTTTAAATGTAATGGCCCCCCCTGAGTTTTACCAGTAGACATCACTCCTCTGTAGCAAGAATAAAAATGGCAGTATATACCAGGGTGGAGATATCAGGGGAGGGGATTTTTTTTTTTTTTTTTAAATCAGAATCCAACTTGTGACATCACAAGGAGAGCAAATTTGAAACGGAGCATTTTTCTCTGTGTTGTAAGACTTATGCAGACCACAAACAAAGGACTGGATGGGTTTATTTCACATTTTGTGGGTCAGTAGACACTCAGGTTACCCAAATATATGTTTAAAAACTCTGTCAAAAGTTGATTTTTCATAATATGTCCCCCTTTGATACACTCACTTGATCTGGTTGACAGGTGAGTTGGTTTGCTCCACAGCCACAAGCAGCCCTCCAGAGTCCAGTATGGCGTAATGATGGGGGCCCCGGAGAGCCAACATCCACGAGTAGCCCCCATCTTCAGACACATACACATCAGGGGAGAGAGCTGACTCTGCGTCTCCAACACTGCCTGAAGAGAAACAGGGGGGGCGATGGTGTTATGAGAGATATAAGCATGCAGGGAAAGATTCTGGGTAATTTTTTTTTTTTTTTACCATGGGCTAGAATGAGGCCAACAGCACTGGGTTGTGAGAGAGGAAGCATGGGGACGTTCATTTTCATGGTGGTGCTATAGGAGGCGTGGATGTGCAGTCTGCACTGTAAAGACACAATAATGAAGGGTGTGGTGGAATTTCTGTAGTTATTTAGATTCTAATGTAAAGATGTCACTAGGGTTATTCACTGTTCTCTAATGTCAGTCAGACCTGACAGAGTTCAGCTGTTATTAGAACATCAAGTACAGCTTGGAGAGTGTCAACTGTTCTTCCTGATATCTGTAAGGATGTTTGGTAGACTTATTGTCTGCTCCAGTGTTATAGACGTCACAGTTTAGTCTAGGTGGATCAATGTGACCCTGATAATGGTAATATATTTTAGGATATATGCAATGCCTTTTGAGAAGTTCGGCAGATGTGATTGAGCAAGACACAAGTACAGAAGTGTGATGTTGAATCATGTCTCCTCGAGCGTTCATCTGATGTATAAACTTTCATCAACGTAAGCCATCTGAGTCGACTGAGTCTTATTGTGTGGATTCAAGTCTTAGTAATTTCTTCAACAAAAGGGATGATGCTTATGAGACACATGCTAACTGCAGACACTGACTAATACTGACATTGAAATAACATTTAAAAAACAGCCTTAAATACTCAATGCCTACAACAACAATACACTTATATGTCAAATGTATATGTATGTGTCTCACTCTGTTAGGCCTGTTAGTGGACGTTTCAGTGTCACAGTTGCTGTTCTCTGGTCTGTGTAGTGTCTGCCATCTTGCTCCTTGGTCATATGTGATCACTGTCTCCACTGCACCATCTGCAAAAAAACAACACTATAAGGATTACAGTAGATATTTTATGGAGTAGATAATGTAGTCTTTGTGACACTTAATGCAACAATATTTGCAAAATAATTCTCAAGATCTTAAACTGGTTAAAATTCACATTGCTAGAGAGAAAATATCAACCAAATGAACTAATCTGAAACATGCTTGAGACAGGGTATTAATCACAGTAAGCATTTATTCGGAGGGATGTTAAAGTGACTATTTTAATGCACGGTTTAAAAGTGGATGCAGGATGTTCTGTATGCAAGCTTAAAAAAAAATACATTTAAAAGCTTAAAGGTGCACTTTGTAGATTTGGTAGAGACATTTGAAAGGGGAATAAATGCTATTCTATATTTTCTGAACTAAATACACAAATTGTATTCAAGGGAAAAATGGGTCCCTTGAACACTGTTTGTGTTCCAGGAGAATTACAGTGTCACTCTAGCATTTTATCTTCAAACAGTGTTCCAGGGACCAAATGTTCCTCTGAGGACAGTTTGTGTAAAGAGTTATGAACATACAGTATACCATAGAATCTGTCCATTTCTACAACTTTTACATTTCTCTACCAAAGCTCCACAGTGCACCTTTAAGTGTTGTAACATTATCTGGTCATTTATAAAGTGCTTTATATAAATTCAAATCTTAACATTATTGTATTGTCTTTTTTTATCCTACTACAATTTTAAATATTCTTCTCCTATGTATTAATTGTAATATCTTATTGCTTTTATGTGTCATGTTTTATTTTTCATTTTTATACATTTATTATTTTTAATTCTTATTGGTGTGCATTAGTCTCTCAATGATTTTATAAACTACTTTTTCATCAATAACTTTTCTGCACTCTTGTAAAGCACTTTGAACAGCAATTTAATTTGTCTGAAAGGTGCTATATAAATAAAGTTTGATTGATTGATTATAGATATCAATGTTTGTAGCTACAGTGTGAAATTGATGGTCTGTTGAATTAAAAGCTTGAATGTTTGATTAATTCCCTCCTTGCATCTGCACAACCATGTCAGTAGAAATAACTCATGGCAAATGACACATTTGAGATTAATAGTTTAGGATGAAAAATAACTTTCAAATGAGTATATGTTTCACTGGGTGTTAACCAATTACATTTAGAAATCAGCCCATAAGTGAAAATATGTGAGCAGTACTGAGCAGAGTAATCAAAAGAAATCTAAAGAGAGATAAGGAAATCAACCTATTAATGAGTAGGTAGTATTGCAAAGTATAAGCAGTCTTCAGATGTTTTACCCAGCATGGTATAAATATGTTAATATACTGAATGTTGATCAAATCATTCCAGAACATGTGACTGTGACACTGACACAGTGTGTTGACCCACCCTCTGTGAGTATGCTGGTCATGTAGACGCCCCTGAGTGACGTAATGACCGTAAAGTCCGTTTCACTTCCTGTGGTTGTGTAAAGATGGCGCTCCAGGGACTTGGAGAAGACGGTTCCTCTGTCGTCTGACACGTAGATAGTTCCAACACCAGAGTCTAGGAACACACAGCACAACGCATGTTTGTGTTGTACACATGTGGCAGCTTTCATTTGCCTGTCAGCAAGTTTCCCTCCCAGAGTTACATATTAGCATGTGCATGTTTTTTTTTTTGTGATTTTTGTGAATTAGTTACTCCCTTGACTTTGTTTCTCTGATTTGTCACAGCCTCTGTGTCAGGCAATATCTACACAAGATTTCCTTTATCTCTTTTTCAATGACAACATCATTATTTATTAGCATCATCTGTAATGTATAAACATTGTCAACATCATCATCTTCCCCGTCAATCAACAGTATCCTCACCTTCGGGGTCGTCCACATGCATGAAGATCATGTCCTGATTGGCTGTCAGGATGGAGTAGAACTGCTCGTGGTTGACGGTAGGAAGCTGAGCCATGTTCCACACCTCACCTCCATCCACTGACACGTGGATCATACGCTCTGTACCCTAAGACACACACACATGCAAAACATTTAAAGATCAACTCCTGTATAATGTAGAGGTAAATACTGAAGTATGGATATGCTACATTTAAACATATTAACAGTTAACAATAATAGCATCTAGACATTGAAACACATATTCACACACGTAAACCATATCCATTTAAATGAATTCACATTGTGAAACAGTTGCAATTTCCTTCCTAAGGTAGTTTGGACACTAGATCTTTAAAAAACGCTGTATGAAACAAGAGAGGGCAACTTAGCTATCCTCTGAAGGTCATTCCACATAACGGGTGCAGCAACACTAAAGGCAGTCTTTCCCCATTCAGTTCTAAACCTCTGTCTTTTCAAAGTGATCCAGTTTTGAGACCTAGTCGAATAGCTCGATATGTTTATGGACAGGAGAGTAGTAAGGTAAGAAGGGAGTTTACCCATGAGTGCCTTGTAAATAAACAAAATACTGTGCTGCTTTCTTTGTTGACCCAACTACATTAGTAGTTGAGATCCGTTAAAAAAAATCGTTATTACAGGATCAACTCCAGATTAGATCTACAGTAAATGGTGTCAAAAATGTGATATATCACGGGACAACCCCAAGTTTGATTTGTTATTTGGCTGAACCTAACATTTAAATGATAACTTGTGAATTTCAGAGGAAGGTATACAAATGTTACTGAAGTATGTATTGTTGTCATCTATAAAAATAAAAGGAACGATAGACAAACACTCACAGAAACGGCTGAGGAAAAACATAAACAAGTATAAATTGAAGTACTTAAAGGTCACAAATTGAGCAAAAAAACACTACCATGTGTCTCAAGTCTGTCTACAATCCCTCCAATTATGAGAATAGTCCATCCTCTCCATCTTTTGCCTGTTCCACTTTCTAGAAAATGTGTGCTCAAAAAGGCTGTTTGAAGATTTTCCCTTTGTGACATCACAAAGGCAGTAACCCCTCCCCTAGTTGGGTGACACTCCCACAGCTAGGTGTTTGTTCTGACTTCTGAGTCTGCCTTCTCAGCCTAAACAATTGGGCATAGTGCAAGATAACCTAAGCCAACCAAGCCTTTACAGCTGGGGGTGTGGTCATGCACAGCTCATTTGCATTTAAAGGTACAGACACAGAAACAGCCTGTTCTGAGCAGGGCTGAAATAGAGGGGTTTATTATAGACATGATCAAATACAGGATCAGAGTGGATTTTTGGCAAGAAACTTCACACACATGTTTTGGGGACCTCTGAGATCTTATCTGGTTGAAAAGGAGGAGGATATGTGACTTTAATGCTTCAGAAAACAGGTGCAGACGCATTCACAGAAATGCACACACTATAAAGCAATAAAAAAAGGAAACAGACGACAGACATACACACACACATACCGTGCCGGTCATGATTGAAGCAAAAACAAAGCGCCCTCCCAGGACAAAGGAGTAAACTCGTGTTGCGATGGTTTTGAAACTTCGACCGTAGTCTGTCGTCTTCAGTAGCCCCAGCGTTCCTCTTTCATCTAACAAAAAGAGAGAGGGGAGTTTCTGGATGCATTTATTTGTTTTACACATATAAGGGTGAAAAAGATTGACTTTACTTACTGCACGATCCATTGTGGTTGATTGTAAAGTAGATGCTGTTGTTTTGACCCCTGTATGGGAGACAAAAAATAAAAACAGTAAATGAGAACTGTGGAGGGATGGAATATTTAATTGTGCTCACATTCTTTAACAACAAGTTCAAATTTGAATCTATTTTTTTTAATTTGTAGAGATCACTCATAATGGTTGTGGTTTTCTTCCAAGTGTGAGTTAGGGGCACATTAACCCCGCCTCCCCCCCCCCCCCCGGCTGCTCTCCAGGCCCTCTTTGGTTTTGCTCCCTGCCAAAGGGGGACGATGGTTTTTTCGCGCTGCAAAGATTCTGCTGATTTAAGGACTGTGGGCTGAATAAGAATACTGCTTATGACTCATGATTGGCTCTGACAACAGCCACAGCTCCAGCTCGCTCTGCAGTCAATTTAGGTTTGGGGGCCAAAGTGACAGCTGTGGTCACGCAGGGCTATCAAAGTGTTCCCACAATGCACCGCTAACAACCACAGGCTGACACCACAACCTTGTGTGAACTAAAAAAAAAAAACACAGTCGAGAGTGTGACCAGAGCGGGTGTGAGAGAGGCAGCTGGAATAACAACAATGAAGAAATAAAAGACGTGCAACAACAACAACAAAGAAGCACATGTAGACTGTGTGGATAAAGTCTGTTTCACATCCTGTAATGACGGACAGTTCAGTGTCCACAAATTTCCTGAAATGATTGATTTGTTCTGATGAGCGGCCGATCAAAAGGTAATTAAAGATTCATAGACTACTTTAAAGATTAAAAATAAATGTATAGAAACAGTAGCCCATCACCCATTAAAGGGACGGGGATTACATGAATTACATGTGAAATGAAAAGAGAGAGAGATGGAGACATCTTATGCTTCAGTTTAATTTTGTTATAGAACAAGCCAGCAGGTCATTTCTTTTGTGTCTTTGTGACATCCTTTTCTGGTGAGATCTTCTGTTTTATTTCTGTGTTTGCACCAAATATGATAAGGATGCCACAAAGAGAGGTCAAACAACATGTCTCCTCTTTTGTTTTTAGCAGGTAATAGAATCAGATATAGATTCTTATATATTTGAATTATTGCATTAATATAACAGTAGCCCTGTTAACAGCAAAAAGAAAAACATGATTTGCTTTGTTAACCACAATGTGTCTCTGACATGACTTTGACTTTTTCCGTTGAATCTACCACTCTTGTCTCTCATCATTGCCCTATCTTCTCTCTGCTCTGTTTTTACAGATCTGTCCCCACTCGGTTAAACTGAACATTACTAGTTTAAAGGCTTTATGTGCGATTTTTTGATCCAGCAGATGTTGCCCTTTTGCACCAGCATGAAACCAAAACAACTCGCGGTGCATTGTTGTGTTAGCATGCTAATGCTAGCGATCTTTATTATGCTCATATCTTCACACTGCATGTAAATTTACCTGAAATGAGCGTGATCTAGAAACACAGTTAAGCAGTGAGTACAGTATGTTATTCTTCTTTTCTCTAGTCCCTAAATTAAACAACTTTTATACATGAGGGGAGGAGTCAGCCGGCCGTCCCACCGATGTAAACAAACTGAAGATAGGACTCACATCACAGACAGTGGGACTCGGGTGTTACACCCATTGTAGACAGTCATGACTCACAGAGTTATTTTCAGAGGATAAACTTGATTTATATTATATTTAAGTGTGAAAACTCACATATAAAGCCTTTAAACTGTGGAAAGCTTAAACTAAACTGGAGAACCATTTTTTCAATTAATCCAACTATAACTAAATACTCCTCACTCTCTGCACTTCTTGCTTATATTTATTATTTTATTCTTAGTCATATTTCCTATATTCTGTATAAGAGAATCTTCACTGCTTAAATTTCCCTGAGGAAAAGATCAAGTATTTGTGATCTGATACTGACAGTACCTTAATGATGTCTTGCTCTATCTGATGCTGATGCCTTTTTAAAATCCCATATCAGCTTTGATTTATAAACTCTTGTTTTTGAAGATGCTACAAAATCATTAGAAGTTATCACTATAACTATTATTATTGTATGTAGTACCAACAACAACCCACTTTTCATGTTTGTATTGAACTCACCATCTGACCAAGCAGACACTTTCATGTATCTTCCTCCAGGTGGCACCAAAGTCTTCGGACAGCCACAGGTCTCGCTGGAGGGGAAAAGGCTTAGTCAGTCAGTAAGCAAAAGTGCTCCTCGACTTCTCAGTATTCACTTAAGCCTTATTGAGATTTCAGCAGCTTGAAATAGAAGTCACACATCCAATTAAGGCAGGCCATGGACAAAAACTGTAAAAGACTGAGGGTGTGGTTTGGTCAACCTGAGAGCTGTTACCGTGATGCTGAACGTCAGCAGCATGTTACAGTCTGCCGGGTTGTACAGCATCTGAATGACGGGCTCAAACGGCAGGTCGGTCGGAACAAAAGTCATGCCAAAGTCCCGTGAGCGGAACAGCTTGAACCCACCGATTTCTGACACATCACCAGTGAGCATAACCTGGATCCAAACACAGAGGGGCAGTGTTGTGATTTGCTGTTAATATATGATTAAAAAAAATGACTTTTGAAGAAAGCAACCACAAAAACACACAAATCCCAAATGTTAAGCAACAAAAAAATGTCAAATTAACACTTTTGCTATCCCCCAATCTGCTCACCTTCCCGGAGTGGTCAGGACTGATGGCGATGCCAAACTCGGTCTGGATGAAGGTGTGATTGATCAGGTGAGTTACATCTTTGAACGTCTTCCCATAGTCTTCACTGACACAGTGACACAGATGTAGTCAAACCTTCAAACAACAACCATGACACAAAAATAAATCCTGTTCAGTGAGTGATAAACGCTGAGGAATGTCTCACCTCCTGTAGAGATTGGACTGGCCAAAACGCATCATGAACAGTGGCACCTGAAATGTCGTCAAGACCAGCAGCACCTAGAAGAGAGAGGAGGAGTTACACAAGAATCTGTGCAACATTTTGGACTTTTTTTAAACATTTTTTACTCATTGACATGTAAATGGACTCACCCCTGATCTGTCTCCCACCCAGGCCAGAGACAGTGAACCCATGGTCCGCACTTTGAAGGTAAACTAAAATAGAAAAAAAAAGGGAAAATGTACAAATTAATCAATGAGAATTTTAATCAAAATGCATCTTGATTTCCACTATTCATGAATATATGAAATATTTACATGCCTTAAAGGCTTTATATGTGATTTTTTGATCCAGAAGATGTCGCCCTTGAGCACCAGCATGAAACCAAAACAACTCGCGCTGCATTGTTGTGTTAGCATGCTAATGCTAGCGATCTTTATTATGCTCGTATCTTCACACTGCATGTAAATTTACCTGAAATGAGCGTGATCTAGAAACACAGTTAAGCAGTGAGTACAGTATGTTATTCTTCTTTTCTCTAGTCCCTCAATTAAACAACTTTTATACGTGAGGGGAGGAGTCAGCCGGCCGTCCCGGCAATGTAAACAAAGTGAAGATAGGACTCTGAAAACTCTGAAAACATCACAGACAGTGGGACTCGGGTGTTACACCCATTGTAGACAGTCATGACTCAGAGAGTTATTTTAAGAGGATATACTTGATTTATATTATATTTAAGTGTGAAAAATCACATAGAAAGCCTTTAAGTTATTTCAAAACTGAGAAAGGAATTCATCTTTAACACAAACACACACTGTAATAGAGGTCAGGTGATGGCTATATACTAGCCTATGGGTTAGTGCAAGCACCCCATACACGGAGGCTTTGGTCCTCCAGGTGGGTTCAAATCCGATCAGTGGCTCCTTTCCCACATGTCATTCCCCACTCTCCTATCTCTAAAATAAAGGTATGAAAAGCCAACCAATAATAAATTGCTATATGTGCCAATTCTTGAGGTATTATTAATGTAATTAAAGAAATGTATGCCCTTTGGACTTTTTATTTCTTTAAATACTGGAATCAATAGCAGAGTATTAGAGAATTAAGAGTTATTATATTCTTTTTAATTGCATGTTACTCTATTTTTGGATGTTTTTGTAATTGATTCATATTCTATATACATTTTATTTTTTCCTTCAATTACATTGTTTTGTTTGTTTTTCATTTAACAATGTTTGAATACTCAATAATCATATTATTGAAAAAAGAAAAACACATCCCCATTCACCCAAGAGTCCAGACGTGTTTATATTTCAGTCACTTGCTGAACACCGGACACACACTGGCCAATAGGACAGCATGAATTGTCCTTACTGTCCAATGTAACTCGGCCATTTGGATGCACTCTGCGTGTGTGACCTACATTCCTGCTTAAATGACATAGCTGGGCTCCAGAACAAGACAATAACTGATGTCCCGAGCACAGCAGGAACTCACACACATTAATCGTTCACATACTATAAGAGAACCAGGACAGGACAGAAGTTTTCCAGTCAGACGATAAAATAGGAAAGAAATGGTTTAGCTCACTTTTCACACATTTATAAACACAGAGTTGAGTGATATCCAAGAGTGAAATTAAAAATAAAGACTTCAATTCAATTCACACGTCCACAAAGGAGGTAGAAGAAGTACAAACCTTATTAATCCTACCCCTTCTCCATTTATCATCCTGTCAGTTTTCTTATTTTTATACATCTAGATACTAAACCTATCCATTGATTCTCTTAACTTGTGTATAACTAATTATCTTTAACCTATAAATTGAACAATAAATAACTTTTTTATTTCCAAAGTTCCCTGACTGCAGACAACATTCCAGTCTATTCATCCAGAGTGAAGTTCAAGTGTTTGGTCATTTGAGCTACACTCAAGCCAAAGCTCGCTCGTTTGTGTGGAATCAGAGGAAGGTTTTCTCCCCTCGTCTCCTCGGCTAGGCGGGACAGAGATGTTTACTAGGTGAGCTCCAGCCCCCGGAGCGTCTGCACACAGCTCTGTAAAGCCACAGGACACGGCCAGGTCTGCCCTGCTGGAAACTCTTTGTAAACATGTCCGGTGGAAAGCGGCCTGCTGCCTCTTCTGTCCAAGTGTGTGAACACAACTTTCCATCTCTGCTCTACATGAATCATTTCATCACACCCCTGGCTGCATCCATGTTTTCTTCCTCTCTCTACTCCTGGTCACTTCATTGCTTGACAACTTTTCCTCCTTTGCTTAGCAGTCAATTGAAAAACATTATTTGTCCTCTACTCCTCACTGTCTTAAACTTAAATTACAATGTTTGAGGCGTAATTCTGTCGATTTTTTAGGCATAGGGGTTTAAACATTCACAAAGGTCACAGTTTGGTTCATACCTCAGTTTTTCAGGTCATGGGGCGGTAAGTTTGGTTCAACAGGAAAAAGCCACAAAAAGTCCTGGATACATTTATCTAGGTTTCATTTATTTAGAAGTGACAGTAGAGCGGGGTACTGTTTGTTCCATCTAGTGTTATTGAGAACAACTCACAGTTCACTACAAGGCAGAGTATTTGTACATTTCAAAAAATGCAAGAAATGAGTGTTGACGTCTAGCTAGTCACTTGCAAATAAGTCACATGAAAAAGAGTTTTCATAAATACATGTTCCTGCCATAAAAAAAGTGATTTGATCATTTTCCATATCGCCAACCCCTACCAGCAGCAACACAGGAGTTTTATCACATGACTCAGGGTGAAGATATCATGTCCTTAAATATCGATAATGACAAATTTACACAAATCAGACCCTTTAAAACCAACATGGTGACATAAAAAAGCAGTCGTGCTGTCCTGAGATTCAAAAGAGGTCTCCTCTTGCGCTGCATTAGATTGAACTGGTGGAGTGTTTTAAACATCTGCTCTTAAGAAACCCTGGCTGAACAGATGCTGACTTGACTGGCTGAAGTTCAATGAGACCGAAAAACCAAATATAAACATCTGCAGTAAAAGTTAAAACAGGTCAGATAACTAAAGTGAAGACCGCAGAATGATAATGTAGGAAGGGAAGGTGTGACAGGTAAAGGAAAGGGGAATGAGTGAAGCACTACAGGTTACTCTGTCCTTCTCTGTGATGAGGAAAACAGAGGAGCAAAAAGGAAACAGTGAAGAGAGAGAGGAAAATGTCGATTATTAGTCAGCAGAAATATTAAGAGATAAAAAAGCCTGAGCCGTCAGGATGTGGCCTCAAAAACCAGACATGACCTCGTGCTGTATCAGGGGTTGAAATCGAGGTTTGATGCTGAGAAAAGGTCTGAGCTCCATCTGATCCAACTGTCAAGATCTTTCAGTGGATTCAACTTTCAAAGACACACACACACACACACACACACACACACACACACACACACACACACACACACACACACACACACACAGCTGCTGGCAGGGAGCACAGTGAAGTGCTCTCTCAGAGGTCAGAGGTCAACACAATGAGCTCATTATTCGCTCTGTTCTGAGCTTTAACCTTTCTGCTTCAGCCATGTTTACACAGAAAACTTCAGAGGAGAGGGTCAGGCACTCTTGGCTCTGATCTAACATGTGAAGCTCTGTAAAAGCGGCCTCTGATGCTGGGCTTAACTTTTTTTTGCAGGCAAAGATCAAAACTGAGGTGTACTGTATGTCCATTTCTAGTCATTCTAAGAGAAAAACGGATAAGAAGTGAATTAATGCTTCAACCAGATATTGCTTCTTTTTTTTAAAACCTGTTGGATGAACAGTTGAGTTTTTCAAATGTTTGGGAAAAAAGGGAGTTTATGTCTTTCACATTTTTCAATATATTGTAATCTATTGAAAAATGTGAATAACCATCACTTGTCAAACAATCTAGTTCCCTCGTGCTGTTTCTCACTTGCAAAAAAGAGTTCAATGTAAAAACAGCAGTGATTAATAAAAAAAAAAATAAGGCTCAATAAGACCCAGCCAGCAAAAACTACATAAAAGGTAGGTATGTTCTTCCATAATATTCTTTGTATTCTTATTTTTACGATGCCATTGTCCTTTTTTTGTAGTTTCCATTCGTTGTCACTTTGAAATGCAGCTGAAGTAGCCTGTAGTTCTAAAAGGCCATTACTGAAGTCACATGACAATACAAGGGGCCAGATAACAAGAGGTTTGGCAGCTTGGCCAAGCTGTGCACCCTAGACAACAAGGACTTTGGCAACCTTGACTTTAGCGGAGTTTTTAACTTGATGTTCCTGACTTGGATACAAATAAGGTTGGAAATCAGTGAAATTGACCTTTAAAACTAGAGATCACCTGACTTTTTCTCAATGAGAGTCACATTTGTGGGTTTAGTGAAAAGATAAATATTTGATGGATCTTGATGGATCTTGATAAATCTGGTACTCCTGTAGGATCCTGTCAGAGGGAAATGTTGCATCTATTGTGATTCCTTCATTTAGTGCCATAATAAGGTTAAAAACCTTAGCCCAATTCTTGGCGACTAAAATCTAAAAAATACATTTTTTTAAATAATAATAAAATAATACATTCCTATAAACATCAGCTGTTTTATATCTTTTAGGTGCTAATTAGCAAATGGTGGCATACTAACATGATCTAACATAGTTATAGTACCTAAACATCTGCCTGTTAGCGTTTTCTCTTTTAGCACCAAGTGGGAACCTCCACTGTTAAAAAATGAAGTCAATGTGGAAGTGAAAAAGTGTTTTCTTAAAGGATCGGCTTAATTCTGTCTCCAAGTCACATACACACCACATTCAACAAAGCCCATGTATACAGCCTGGTACACACAATGATATTGGTCTGATTAGATAGTCCTCATTGGCCCACACTGCACAGGGTGTTTTATTTATTTTTATTTTTTTATTACAACCTATTCTGCTTCAATTTTATGAAAGATACAAGTTATGCATAGTTAGGCACAGGGCCGAGCTGATTGACAGGCAGGAGTGAGGTAACAGTTTGTCAGGAGTTATAAAACCCGCCTCAGCTCCAGCTCTTAGCCTGTCGTTAGGTTGTCTGAAAGTTAGACTGAGACAACATTTACAGATTGGTGACATCACTCAGGCTTCGTCCAATAATATTTACAGTGTATGGTTAGCATATTAGCATGCTCAAGTTAGCATTTGGTTAAAGAGCCCATATTATGCCCTTTATTGGGTTCATATATTTAATCTATGTACCTACTAAAGTATGTTCACAATAGCTAAAGTTCTAAAGTGTCTGTTTTCATGTACTGCTGCTCCATGTACCGGCTCGCTTCTGACTCTCTCTCTAAGGCTCTGAAGTGCCCACGTTCAGAGTCCCCACGTGTACCAAGTCTGATATGATTGGTCGGCCTGTTGGCTCTGCCGTAATTGGTCAGTCGCTCAGCACGGTTTTCGGAAATGTCCCGCCCCGTTTACCATATTTGGAATGCAGCCACTTTGGCTCCGAGGGGAGCATAAACATTAGCACCTTAGCACTACTGTGCTACCGCAGGCTACAGCATATCGTGTGTGTGCTACAGAAGTTAACGGGCGTGCAACATGAGCTGCTGGGCTTGCCACAACGAGCCAATGGGCTTAGATCAGTGATATCACACTGACAAGACGTCACACTGACACATTTTTATCGAGGGGGGCTAGAACCGAGCGTTACATGCAGCTAATGCTACAGCTAACAGGAGGACATAGAAGAAGACTTTGAATTTTTGCAAATAGATGTGCCTAAACATGCACAGGACACATGGAAAACACACTAAAGAGCATATAAAACCAGAAAAAGCATAATATGGGACCTTTAAGAACAATCTCATAGCCATTAGCTGAGTGTTAGCATGAGGATAGACTTGAAGTCTTATATGTACATTGTATGTTCTGAAGTTTTCTAGACCCAACATTTAAGTGATTCATCATGAAAACAATTGACTGTTCATTAGTAAAAGTAACAGAGAGAAACTGCATGTTTTTTGGCATACCTGGCTGTCTCTCTCCCAATACAATGTTTTCTTGGTGCTCAAACAGCTAAAGTGATAGAGGACAGGTGAGAGAAGGGCTTTTCCAAACTTTTCAGTTTATGCCCCCCCAAAATAAAGGTTACAGAGAATGGGGACCCCCCCTCCCCGCCATCCCTCCCGGTCCCTGGATGTGGTTAAGGCAAATAGCGCACCACCACCATGCACTAACAGGCAGAGGCAAGAACAACAAAAATATAATACAGCAGCCTAAAAACCATAAAATGACATTATAAAGTTATTTATTGAAAGAAATACTAGAAACAGAATACAAGTTACTTCCATGTATACTAAACTATACTTATTATACTGTATACTTCCATGTAAACTATACTCATTATACTGTATACTTCCATGTAAACTATACTTATTATACTGTATACTTCCATGTAAACTATACTTATTATACTGTATACTTCCATGTAAACTATACTTATTATACTGTATACTTCCATGTAAATACAAAACTAAATAGACACACAGCAGACACCTACATAGTTGCTGTCATGTGCAAACTTACATCTTAAGTATTTTTACACATTCATTTCATCTCCATGTCATTAGATGAAATGGTTGTATTTGAAATTGAACTATTTTTTATGTCTCTTTTTGCAACAATGGGCAAAATACACCATTTGAAATAATTCTAAATTTAATGGCGTCAAACTTAAAAAGGCATCTGGTAACCGACCGGGCAGTCCAGACTCCAACTTTGGGGAACCTTTCAGTAAAGAGTGAGAAGAATAGACAATAGACTGTCAGATGTTTGTAAGGGCAGATGCAGTTTGCCAAGTAAATTATTTGAACATCTCGAGGACTCAGTAAGATACCGTGGAGTCAAATTATGGAACACGCATATTTATTTACTTAAAGATTTTTTGTCTTTTTCTGGATACAAATTGAGACTCAGAAATGCGTTGATGTCAAAAAGATTTGTAGTGAATAGTGAATTGTCCTGATTTTGTAATATTGTCTGCATACTGTATGTCCTGTTTTGCTCTATTTTTATGTTTTCAATGCTTGTATGTAATTTTCAATTGGGTAAATGTTATTTGTGATAGTAAATATTCTTACTGTTATTTTTACTGTATTTTATTTTAACTTTGTTTAATCTCAAGGTTTTGAGATAAGCCCACATGGGTTTCTACCTCACCTGCACATGTGTTTTATTTTTTATTTGTTTTATTTTTCTGTTTGACTCTTCTTTCAAAAAATGTGCAAATAAACTAAAACTAAACTAAAGTGAATAAAAGAAAGAAAAAGAGAAATTTAAGCTGGAAAAACCCATCTTGTGAAGTCTACCAGGCCTAAAATAGCATTATAGAAGCGTATACAAAAGGAAAGACGTGCTCATTTACAAAGCAAAAGAAGAGATATAGAGCATGTACCACTGCTCTAAATGCTCACACATCCACGTCTGATTGTGCCCTGCAGCACTGACAACACGAAACCTCAGACTTGACTTCACACTGGAGCTCAGATCAAGTCCAGCAAGGGAAGAAGAAAAAAAAACGTGGGGAATGTTTGTTGAGGGTGAAAAGAGCCCAGAGGACAGAGGAGGAGTCCTGCTCTCAGTGAACACGCCAAATCGTTTTCATGCTCAAAAAAGCAAGAGTCCAGGTGTCTGAGCCTCCGAAATGATGTAACAAAATGCTTTGTTTTCCTTTAACATTCCTCTGGACATCTGGGTGGTTCTTGTTGTACCTCCTGTTAAAACATGTTCGGTACTAAAATAACAGAAGGTGTTCTTTGGTCTATTATGATATAAGATCAGTATTAACTTAGACCATGGAGATCACAGGTACAAAAACACAGTTATTGTTCCTCTTTAAAAAGATGTGTTTACCCTTTGTGGAATATAGCATCATCAAAAAGCTTCCATTTAGCAAGTAACTCAGTGGATTTGAGCAGGAATGACGACCTATATTGATTGAGATCATTAGCCGATAAATATGTAATGTCGTTATGTTTCAATAATGTAGGTTTAGAGCCCAAATTGCAAAAAATCTATTTTTTTTGTATGCAAGGTCATGGGCGGTTCTAGGCAGGGGCCAACAGAGGCCAACATGGGCCAGTGCCCCTGTAACACTGAGCTTGGTCCCCCCTATGGCCACCCCTCCAAAAGGAAGAGCCCCCCTAATAACACATAAACAGTACTTGACTCAACAACCGGACTCACAATCTCGTATTAAACTCTGTTACTGAAACAAATATAAATCATTGTATTTAATGATGTGCGCTATTATTTGGCATAATATATATTTTAAAGCGATCATCTTTGTCTATTTTTCACCTGGGTTTAATGTTCCCCTCTGACAAAACAACTGGCCACAGTTTGGCCCCCCTCAGTAAAAGTGGTCTAGAACCGCCACTGTGCAAGGTTCATGGCAATCATGTTAAATGTGACAGATATTTGAATCTCTTTGTGCAGTTCAAAGTACAAAACAAGCAAAGTGGGAGAGATCACTCTGTTGTGAGGATCCAATAATCTACTTCTAGACTTCGTGGACTGCAGGATTCACTTAACACCGCTTGTTGACTATGAAAAGTTCCTCTGAAAGACTGAGCTGTAAGAGAGTTGTTTAGAGACATTCAGGACAGCTTCATGTGCTGAGTGACGCTCATCACTCAATCAAGTCAAACTGACGATCACATTCGGGCACAAAGACTGCGCTCATTTCTGCAGACTTTAAAACTTCAATGGAGAATAAATCACTTACAGAATGGGTGTTGTTTTGCAGGGTTGACTCGACTCCAGCCAGATCGGCGCATGTCTGTTCATTCAGTCCTGCGCTGCGTTTCGATAACTCCGACGTATCTAAACCATGTCGCTCATCATCACTTTTAAAGTCCCTCTGCAGCCGGCTCACTCCTGACAGCTTTATCCCCGGGTGAATATCTGTGCCCAGTGAACACGAAAAACAACAGAGCGCCAAAACGCAAGACGCACGGATCATGTTTACTAAGACGTTAGAGCAACTTCGGTCCTTTCGAGAAACTCTTCTGACCCAACGCTGGTTCCCCACATGCCCCCCCTCATCACCCAAACGCATCTTCATTGACTGCCCCTCCACCACGGCAGCTGATTGGCCAGGACCAGAATAACCTACGATCCCATTGGAGGACAGGAATCTCCCTCAAAATGCGATGTCAAATGATTTCTGGTGTTTGAGCGCCCCCTCCTGGTGGACAGACCGCATCGACAAAGAAAACGTTTTTTGTTTTATAACCAGATAAATTATTCTCTGAACTTCGTAAGTGGTTCCAAGAAACAGTAAGAAAACCAGAACAAACATTAGGAAGAATACGATTTCTTACCAAGAACGGAAACAGTTTACAGCTTACTTGGCAAAAGCTCTAAAATGACATTCTTGTCATTTTTTTAAAATTATTATTCACTAAAAGACCCCAAAAACGCTGAAACTGAAAGTAAGTGATCAAGAAAATACTGAACAGTATCCACTTAGAGTTGAAATGTTAATACAGGTAAAATAGGACCCGGCTGACCCCTCTAGAGGTTTAACCTGATATAATAAACTTCAGTGAAATAACAAATAACATCACTGATCAAACTCCAAAGCAAAAAATATACAATTTTTACTTTCAAATCTTTTGGTTTAAAAAGTTTCCATTTATATATTCTGTTTCTATTTTGGGAGGAAAAAATGAAGACTTGGTTCGTGGAAATAGATCAGTGGTTGCTCTTTATAAATAAGAGGAAATTAATGTAAACATGAAAAAATCTGTTAGTTTCTTGAAATGATTTTTTTGGCCTGTATTTGACAGTGAACACAAACAAGGGGAGAAAACGATGGGGGATTAAATGCTGCAGTTGCTCTTAAACATAAATAAAATGTAGGTAGTAACTACATTAACAACTAGCAAACATTCTTTATCACACGAGTATTCTTTTTTCATGTAACTCTGCTAATGTTATGTGATGCATTTAAGTGTTTAGAAAAATAGTACGTTAAGTGCCATAGATAAAGTTTAACCGTTCATTTCAAATCAATAAGAATACAGAAAAAAAACACAAAACAGCCAAAGACCACTTTTTGAATACAACAGTTTAATTGTAGTACTGATTCGTAACAAAAAAATCCCCCCCACCCCTCCCCACTGTTTTCCTGCCGCTCAGTTGTAAGTGCTGGTCAGACCCCTGCACAAAAGTTGTACTCAGAGAGAAGAAGTTAATTAGCACAATACAAAGAGACTACTCTTATGCAATCCCAAAAACCGGGGACTGCAACAGGAAAATGCGCTGATGGAAAGTTTTGTGTTGTGACATTCAGCCCAGGTGATCCTTGTCCGCTCCTGCCCAGAACTCGAACTCCAGACTTTTTGAATCGTTTCCGCTCTAGATGTCCTTGATTACATCCTCAAGCTCTTCTTTGGAATACATGTGGAAGGTCTTATTGGGCTCTACTGTCGCCAGCTACAGAGGAGACACAGATTTAATAAGTCTACATGAAACACTTGTGTTTAAGGTGTTTAAAAAGAATAATTAGTCTACAAGCACCCTCCTGTACTAAAGTAAAATATTTAGATACTGGCTGAGTAATTAGGAACAAACCTCAATGTTGGTAGCGTTCAGCTTTTCCTCCATCACCTGCTTCAGAATGGTGAGAGATGACTTGATGGCGTCTTTTAATGTCATGGACTGTTGGTGACCCGAGAAGAGAGGAACAAACAGAAAAAACAACTCTTCAATCCTCATGATTTGCATACTTAAGATAACTTTTCATTTCATCTAACCTTTTCATTTTATTTTTCAAACTGACACAAAAGTTAGCATCCTCAAAGTTTGCTTTGCTATTTTTCCTTTTAACTATGATAATGCTGTGTGGTCACTACCTTGTGGTAGACCTCCTGCAGAGAGCTCTGTGCTCCCTCAGACGCAGAGCCGATGGCCCGAGCGTCACACTGCACAAAGGTTCCTGATGGGTCCATGTGGTACCTGCATTCACAAAAAAATAAGGTCAGCTAGAGATAGAATTCACAATGAATAGGATTTTGTTTAAAAGTATGTAATGTGTGGTAATCTCTACATACAACTGAGGTCCCTTTTCATCGACTCCTCCAAACAGAAGTGCCACGCCAAAAGGTCGACTCTGTATAGATGACGGCAGAGAAGTACAGAGAAGAGAGAAAACAAAGAGGGTTATGCCTTGAGAAAAAACAAACTGACTTGATGTGATACTTTCAGCATAGAGAGAAGCAGAGTGACTGACCATGGCACCAGGATCAGCGTCCTCTTCTCCAAACTGCAGTGCCAGGTTGGACACAGCCTGAGTCACGCTCTCCACTGTCATTGTCTCATTGTAAGTGAACCAATGGTTCTGATGGGAAACATATACAGGTTAATCACAGGTAGAATATGAAGTCAGTGAATATATGTTTTACTGTGCGGCCATTCATACCTGTGTTTCCACTCTTGCTTTGTCAATAAGAGTCTTGGCATCGGCTATCAAGCCACTCATGGCGCAACCTTTGAGGTGCAAAGAAAGATCATTACAAAACTGCTGATCTTGCACATGCTGCAGCCTAAAGCAAAACTCAGAAAGGCCATTCCATGTTATATGAGGAAGGATTATTACAAAATAAATCCAGATGATACAATTTTTCCAAACCAAACTACTAGTATATAAAGTATATATACCGTAACTATAAGTCTCATGTAAAGTGAGTGATAGAGCCTCCCAACAACACACAACATGGCAAAGGGGAGTCCTTTTGTGATGTTTTTAAAAAAAATGTGTCTTTGATGCATGTGAGTTAAGCTTCTGGAATTTATATACACATATATATATATATATATATATATGATTAGCCAAACCTCCCAAAATAACATTTTATTTTCTATATAAACATGAATTCTGAATAAGAATTATTGATTTTCACTTTGAATAATTCTGAGTTTCCTCATGTGTAGTCATTTTATTTTCTCTGTTTTTCTTTCAATCAGCGCTAGCCTTAGTATATTTTTAATGTACAAAAACAGTCGTATACCAAATCAGGCTGAACATGTACTGTATGAATTAAAAAATGAACACACACTTCAGAACAAGTCCATAGCTGGCGTTAAATGTGAGTTTTTCCATTAAATCTGTTGTGTTTCTTTTCACTTACCGATGTGAGTGTCGATCTCAACGATCTTTTCAATGCTGTTGGGCTCCATAAGTGGAGAGGTGATTCTCTTTTCCACAGCCAGACACACTCCCTCTGACGTCTGGATACCAATGGCTGTGGAGCCCAACTAGGAAAGCAAGGCCAGACCAAAAAGTACATCTATGAGCTTAAACTTTTTATTATTTCAGTTTTACATCTGCCACAGATGACGACAAGTGTTTAATTTAAGTGATTCTGCATGTAATACTAACCTTTATGGCCTCGATGGCATATTCAACCTGGAACAATCGTCCCTCGGGGGAGAATGTGTTCACACCTCTAAAAAAACAAATGTGAGAAATGATAATAAATAGTAGCGGTGATGACGTGTTTGTCAGATGTTGGATTTATGTTTATGGGTGATCATTTAGTGACCCATTTTTTTACTCGTAATCTGTTGAAGGTGTTGGAAATGCATTTTTATTAGAACACTCATCAACAGTACATTTAAATCTGAATGGATTTATTGGTTAAATAAAGCTTAATTAAAAAAAAAAAAGTGGGAGCGAAAGTGAAAGCAAATTAAGCTTGCTGTGAAGTGACTATCTGCGAGTTAACAACCTGCAACAAACGTCAATAGAGTAACAAAAGGTATCAAAACGATGTACTTTAAGATCTCCTGAGCACCCATGATCACAATTATCTGGTACATCCAGCTAGTTGTGACAGCTCTCCTGAGTTCAAACTTAAAAGCGCTCAATAAATGACAAAGCAGTTTGTAGTACCAACCTGTCATATTCGGATCTTGTCAAAAACATCTTAAACTTTCAACACAGGACCTGTAGAAAGAGGAGAGTTTTTTTGTTAAATACTATTGGACCATCAAAGAGTTATAACAATCACATAAAAGTAAGAACAACTCGTTTCTTCATGTTTGCCGTAACACCGGGTGATTAGCAGTGCTAGTATTAGCTACGATGCTAAGTGACGCGGCCAATCACTTAAATAACTGCGTTTAAAAAGCTCCTAGAAGTCTAACGTCAATATTCTTAGATTAAAACTATATTTAAGAAAACACACATGCACTATACCGCGACGCATATCATCAAAATAACACGTAATAGACTTATTTACCTCTAGCCAAAGACCCTTGAATGAGTTCGCTTGTTTCGGGGGAAGCGTTTAGAGTGCAACACCTAGACGCGTCGGGTGTCAACAAAACAGATACACATAGTTCCGCATATGTAAATCAATCCCTGCGCGTCCATGATTTCCCCGCTGAAGTAACTAAAATTGAAATACAATTTTAACAAAGAAGAGAATATATGTCTTGATTTGACCAACTTGATTTTGAAATGACCCCCCCCCCCCATAATATTTTAGATAACTTTTACAATAACATGTACTATGTTGACTAAAAAGATGAGCTGGGAAGGAAAAAAGTTACTTAACTCACTAACTGTCTTTAGTTTATCCTGTTATGTCTCTTAGAAAACAATATCAATCGAATGTGTCAAATTCAAGAACAGATAATGGAGGTCTAATAATAATACTAATAATATATATATAGGCTATGTAGGCTACATAAAAAAGTTGGTATGCTTTATTAGTATAATGACCTTTATTAAAACTCTTCTAAGGAAATGCAAACAAATTAATCTAATTCATACCACATAAAGGACCTTTACAATTTACAAATGCTACTGCTTAAAACCCTAGTTTGCTGTACAGAAAATCAGTAGCAAGTCATACCAGGATATTAGCCGCTAGAGGTCGTCCTTTAGCTGAACGAAGGATGAGCAGCCGCATAAACGTAAATCAACACAATACCAAAAAAAAAGCTGATTTTCAAAATGCGTTTTATAGACAGAGTTACCACAGTAGGGACGAAAGATGCGTGAGTGAGGCTTTATACTAATTTCATTTTGTGTGCTTCATGATATTTAATGTATGAAAGGAATTTTAAATACCAGCGATAATTAAAGATAAATCAAACGTTGTGCAAGACCTCTGACCAATAGTCTTACATGTTGTTCTATCAAACATGTTTGATTCTCTCGTTTAGCCCATGTTGGTTCAGGTTGAGAAGAGGCTATAGTCCCTGTGGCTCTGTTGCCAGGTTCCACACCCGGTCCTGACTCATGTCTTTCCCCACTCTCCCTCGTCCCTTCACATTTCCCGTCTCTTCATCTTTCCTGTCAAAAATAAAGGCCAAATGACCCCCAAAGAAAAATAACTCATTGGATGCAGAGATCAAGGAATGGTGGAAATTAGATATATATAGGCTATATAGTCCAAGAATGTCCTCTGTCCTAGTATTTTCTTCAATTGTTAACGTTCTTTGTACTTCCTTTATTTATTTATTTAAAATTTATCATGCTTTACTGGCTTAACCACTTGTTAAACCGAAATGAACCCAATTTTAAATAAATATCCCCTGTCAAGGCTATATAGACTATTATCCAGCTATCCATTATCCATTATTATTATTATTATTATTATTATTATTATTATTAATAATAATAATAATAATAATAATAATAATAATAATAATAATAATAATATTATTATTATTATTATATTTTTTTAGCCTAGTATTATTAGCCTATTAGCACTGTTATTATTATTATAATTAGCCTAGTATTATTGGCCTATTATTCTTAATATTTTGCATTGTTGTTTTTAATATTAATCAACAATAACTTAATCTGCTCTAAAGATAAATCATAATAAGAATGTATAAAGGAGTTGAGGTGAAGTTGCCACTGTTATGAGTTAACTGGCTTTGTGAGAGGAGGACTGGGGGGTGTCAGGTTTCATTTCCCGGGTGGATCAGTTTAGTTCGGTCTCGTGTCGGTTCTGTTGTTGAAGTCCAAACGTGGCGCTGCTCGTTACTTCAATAAATTCAAGTCGTGCTGCTCCTGTTGATGGAGAAACACCTCGTGTTTTAATCCCCTCAGGCTCGTCTGCCAGGTGTGCATCCTTTGACAAGTCTATACACTGCACCTTTGACATGGTCAACATGAAGATTGAGAGGGAGGACATCATTTTTCAGGCTCTCCTCTTCATCCACAGTAAGTAGGCTGGAGTTTGGTTGATGCACAATTGTGATGAACTCTCAGCTATGCGCAGAGTATAACATGTTAAAACAGTTTCTTATGAAGTCCGAAATCTGCAGCAAAATTACCTGGACAAACAGAGCGTTTTACATTTGAATCTCATTTCTTTTAGATTATGCTACATGTTTGTGAAGTCTGTAAAATAAGCGTTTTACATTCAAGTTAACGCGCTGAAATGTTGCCAAGAAAAAAAAACAATCTTTATTCAAATATTTGAAGGTTATACTAAAACTAGACTGGGTGCTTTCCTCCTGTCCACCTCATGCATTTCATTCACACAAACACATTCCTGCCTGATGACTTCCACTGAGTCATTATACAAAGTATTAAGACATTTACTTTCTTAACTGCACTTTTATTCATTTGAAATAGTAGCCTTTCCACTTTTGATTTTTAGCAGGTTTATTTTTATAGAATCAGTTGCAGTAAAATAGTTTGTTGTTGGCCGACATTAAATGAAATGTGTTAATTGAAACAAATACAGTTCTTGTTTAATCAAAGTATAGAGAGGCTTATTTCCAACTGGAATTATATTTATATTACATTAACACAACATTTAGTGGCAGTCTGACAAGGTCTGCTAAAAACATTATCCTGTTCTTTTTCCCACTGTTGCTGTTGTAGTCCCTGTGGCCTGCCTCTTCACTGCAGGTCGGTTTCTCTTTGTGTTTATGTCTCTACAGTTTTTATTCACATCCATGCATTTCTATTGAAGGATTTTAAACACTGAATGTCTTAGTGTATAAACTCGTGTGGGACCCTCTCTCTCTCCTCAGTGTCAGCTCAGGCCGACAGCAGCAGCAGCGTGGTGGTGGCGGGGTACAACGTGAGCGCCCCGGCTGGGTCAAGGGTGTTGCTGCAGTGCGTGAGCGGCCGGATGGTGTGGACCAGGGACAGGGTGAGGGACAGACAGAGGGTGCTCCACTGGGACCTGTACAGAGCCAGTCCAGACTACACCATGGAGAGGGTGGTGGACATGTTCTCAGCGGGGGACCAGAGGATCTACAACTCCTATAACCTGGACAGGGTCAGCCTCAGCCGGACCGCCTTCAAGGATGGAAACTTCTCTCTGGTCATCAAAGGTCACACTCCCTGTCCTTGGTTTTCATGGAGCTGTTTTTCTTTTTACTGTAGCTTGCATGCTGTCTTCCTGTTGGTTTAGTTCAGCTCTGCATTTATGCCATTTTTTCACATTTGATCCTTATAACGGCCAAATGTATATACTGTAGATGTAGATCAACTAATTTTTCAGCAGATGTGCTATGTTAGATAACACAGAACATCACCTCTATCTTTTTGTCACAACAGCATGCTGATTACTTTGAGGCTGGAGGACATGGCTTTATTTTTCGACTACTAAGTCATAAACCTAGCTGTTTCTAAAAAACTGTTCCACATTGGAGCATTTTATTTTTATTTTTTTTGTAAATTTTATTTCATTCAAACAAACAATGAAGTTAAGAAAAGCAAACAAACATAAAATCTCAAATTTTGAATGAAAAGGAGCAAAAAGAAGGCTAATCTTATAATATCTGCCCCTCTTTCACAAAACATTAATTAAAACAAAACAAAACACTTCATTCAAAATTCAAAATTCATTCATTCTTGTAGGGAAGCCAAACATTCACACAAACAGTGGTTATGATTCAAGATTTTTTTGTAACAATTTTCTTTAACTTCTGTGTCGGCTCGTTGCATATCTGTAAAGGATTTATTTTCTCATAGCAAAAATAAAATCTGTCAGTGGTCAGATCTTTTCAAACAGCTGCTGCAAAATTAGAAGGCTCCCAACTGGCTCCACAAGATAATGTGGTCTCTTACTGGTCTCATAATGGTGCAATCTTTTAAATTAAGAAGAAGTAATGGTTCTACTGGAAAGCATGACCATGTTGTATTTCTGTGTATGATGACAGACGTGACTATGAACGACCGAGGTCTGTACTCTTGTAACCTCCACCATCTCTACTGCCACCTGTATGAAACAGTCCGGGTGCAGCTCAATGTTACTAAATCCCGTAAGTATCTCACTGTATCTATGAGCATCTGCAGCAGATAGTGACTTTAAAGCTCACTTAGTTTGTCTTTTTTTTTCTCGCATTTATACCTTTAAGGTCGTAAAGAACAGCGCTACTGGGATGGACACAAAGCGGTGTATGTGGTGCTACTTGGCAGCACCGTGGTTCTGCCGTGCGTCAACCGACGTAATGTGTGGACGGACTGGACCAATGAGGAAGAGGACCAGCAGGTGTGTTTGTTTTTCATTACAATTGAAGTCCAGGTTAATTTTCAATACAAAATGTATTCGATAAAATAAATGATACAAGTCTCCTGCCTTGATGGCATCAGGTGGTTCACTGGGACAGACAGTCTCCAGGAGTCCGGCATGACCGCGCAGACCGGCTGGTGGACCTGTACGCCTCCGGGGAACAGCGTAGCTATGGACCTCTGTTCCTCCAGAGGAAGATGAACATCAGCAACCAAGCCTTCTCGGAGGGGGACTTTTCACTTGCTATATCTGATCTGAAGGTGTGATCTTGTCAATAATAATACTACTAATAATAATAATTGTATAAATGTAGCACCTTTAAAAACACTGGTTTACAAAGTGCTTTGACATACAGTAAAGAATGGAGGGTAACATAACAGAAAATATCACAGGAGCCTGATTTTAAAGCACACAGTAAAAATAAACCACTACAGCAAAAAGATACACTTCATAAAGATGTTACCTATCAGTGAACTTTTGTCATTCTTCTGGAAATAAGGTTAGTGGTGTCAGTTAAGCATTTTAACATTTAAACCATAACAACAGTAGCACCAGAAACAACACAGGGTCCGTACAGTCCCATGCTGACAAGAGAAAAGTCATATTTTAAGAATTAGGACAGATGTTTAACTTTTGCCGGATATTAGAATTTGGTGACATCACATGGACCGATGTTGAATTTTAGTTGGATATGAACATCTGGCTGGTGTCAAAACCCATAATTGGTTAGTATTTTTATATAACTTAATGATGATGGTCTCCATATTATTGATGATGATGATGGTAATGACGATGGTTTTTGTTTGATAGCGATCACTTATAAGATGGTTTCTATACTGATTAGAGCTCTCAAGAACTGTCCTCAATGTTGTGCTTTGCCTCTGGTCACTTCCTGTCAGCACCTGTGTGTCCAATCAGACTCAAAGCTGATCGTTTGCTCTTACTGACATTGTTCCCTGTTTTCTAGATCCTTGCTTGTGTTGTTCTTACTCTCTGATGTACGTCGCTTTGAAGAAAAGCGTCTGCTAAGTGAATTGTAGAATTGTAGAATTGTAGAATTGTAGAATCTGACCAAAACCTTTAAAAAGTGGATTTAGTCTAAGCAATCTAAACAATCTACTCTTTTGAACTTCAGCGTCTCACAGATTGTTTTCATGTGTTAGTTCTGATATATACAACATGGTCTGTCTGCATTTAAAAACACAGCCCACTGATCAGGGGAAGTATTCCTGCCATCTCCACCATCACTACTGTGGCCTACATGAAAGAAGAGAGTTTCAGGTTACAGTGGAACCACCAGTGATACAGCCCACCCTGCCAGCCAAAGCACTGCCCAGTGAAGACAAAGGTGGTACACACACACACACACACACACACACACACACACACACACACACACACACACACACACACACACACACACACACACAGAATCCCCCTTGCTGTTCTAGTTTTAGATCAGTGTGAGTTGTGAGTGCCTAAACTAGAGGGGGTGTTTTGACAAATTGAACTATCATGTGTACAATTAAGATGAAACAACTTGACAAACATCTGTTTTTTCGTTCACTCTTCCCCTCTGTGTTTTCTCATTTTGGCCTCACTCATCCTTGCTGTGTTCCCCTCAGTCTCTCCCAGAGCAAAGTAACAGCTGAGGAAGTAGGGGAAATCTTATTTCTATTTGTTTCATGAAAAACGTTTTTTTTTCTTGCACTGTCAGCTTGTCTGATGCCAGAGCCCTGAAACCACACTCACACTCCCTCACAACACAGTCCTCATTTCCTTACCCTACTCAAATTTGACCTTCTTCTCAACAAAACTGCTGCCTGTTATCACACCATTTTTTTTTTTACTGATTTTTTTCTTCCCCAAGTTTCTAGTTAAATATTGTTTGCTTTGTCTGGAGTCTGGTTATCTACTTTCTTTTTGAAGCCAAAGACACGTACTCATTAGAAAGAGAGAAGAGCAGATGAAGAAAAGGACCGTCTGCTTGGCATGGCAGCTGTCCTCCTCCAAAATATTTGGAGAATGACAGAGCTTTTGGTGCATGTGTCTGTGTTTCCAGTAGTAGAGCTGATAATGGCAGACGTATCAATGTGAGAAAATCTTTTGAGAGACGTTTTGAAAACCTAAATACTTGAGGCCTCCTAGTCCATTTGTGTGTGCGTCTGTGTGCATGCGTGCAAGCGTGTGTGTGTGTGTGTGTGTGTGTGTGTGTGTAAGAACATGCCAAGTCCGATCTCATTTCAGTGGAATCTCTCAAATACAGTCTAAGGACTGGAGTCCAGCTCCTGCCCACACAAATAATCCTTCTCTCCGGGCTGTAATAATACTTAAGCATTGGACCATGGGAATGTTACTGGTTTAACTGATTTATCTCCAACACAGGAGTGGGTTTGCACAGTGTTCTGTGTTGTTATCTGCTTGTGTTGTGCCCTCTCTGACCGTCTGCTGCCGTGTTGACTTTGGCTTTCTCCTCACATTCTGAAGTGTTTTACCCCTCCTACATCTCCCTTCTGCCCCGTCCTCTTTTAGTTTTCTTCCTCCTTTGAGGATCCCACATGCTCATATTCATTTATTTTCATCACACTCTTTTCTGTGGCTTTTCCAGTGTATTGTTGTTGCCATTCTTAACAAAGAAAGATAACTTTTTCTGGAATAGTTTATGGATGAGAGGGCTTCATCTGTGCCACAGCTGGCAAACAAGAGACGGACTGAGATGTGTACAGACAGAAGAGAGAAGGAGGGAGATACTCAAAGAGAGAAGGAGTCTGTTGATGAAATAGGGAAGAAAAAGATGTAGGTCACCCCTCCCTCTCAATCATTAGAGTCATTTCTTAGTGCAGTTTTTGGTAGTGAGAGGACTGGGCAGCCAGTCCAAACACAAACACACAAGTCTTGGCACGAGTCAGGAGAAAATGTCTTGAAATTATAAATAAAAGGGATCAGAGGATTTAAACTGTCAATGTACATGTTGTTTGGTGTAAGCTGCAGATGTGTATTTGCTGGAAGTTTGGCTTTAGGGTCTGAGGGTGATGTGTTTGCTCTGGAGAAACATCTCACCCCTGTCCCCTTCCTCTCCCTTGGCTCAGCTCCTCCGTTCCACCCGCTCTGTCCTTCCTTCGCTCCGCTTCCTCTCCTCACATTCTCTGTGTTTGTCTGCCAGGAAAAGTAAATCACAGCATGACTTTCTGTCTGGATCTCATTCTGGCTCAGATATGTCGAGTCTGAGGTCTTCACAGCTGCTTCTTGCGTTGCACTTTTTTTTTTTTTTTAAATGAGGCAAAGTGAAACCAGGCCCCCCCCCCTCCCCCTCTGCTTTTCAACACGCTACAGAACCGCACATATCACCTAATGCTGACTGGCTTATTATTTCTCACCGCCCCAGAAATGTTGTCAGCATTTCTTTACAGCCAGGAAAAGTCATTGCATAAAAAACAGGTTATATAAAGTTATTTGTGAGGTGTTAGAGCATTACCAGCACACATGCAACAACAAATGTACACATTTGTTGAAACCTGCAAAGACTTTTTTTTATTTTCATTTGACTTTTAGACTTTTCTCAAATATTAGTCAGCTGACATTGAATTTATCCTGCCACACCAAACACACTTGATTTGCAAACACCAACTTCACTTTGTTGAGGGTCCTACAAAAAAATTGGCAATGAAAATAAGGCTCCAACAGTCATAATAGTGTTTGAGACTTACAAAACAGATATAGTTCTTTGCTCTCATTCATCAAAAGACAGAATATTTTCTGTCTTTAATTTCTGTGTTTGGGCTGTTTTTCGCTAAAGGAAAAGCCAGGGATACTGCTTAGCACTGCATTAGCAGGAACTACCATGAATGTTGATCTGGACCAAAAGTTAGCTGCTAATAAACTGCTAATAAACCAGATGTTGAAATGCTTGACAGGATGAATGAATATGTTTCCCTTCTGAATTTTCTGCAGGAAGTGTAAGAGTTTCACAGAAGTTTTAGACCTACCTGCCTCTTAAAGAATTCATTCTTTTGGCACCTTGAATAGCTGGACATAAACATATTTCAGGAAGACGTGGCTAAACAGATTTTTAGCTGTAAATCTAAACTTTAATCCATGCAGGGATTACTGCTCAAATTAATTCACATGGGAGGAAGAACTTGACCCAATCCCTCGATAAGAAACGTAGCTTTAGTTTCCCATTTTTAACTTCAAGTTTTGAGAAACTGAAAAAGCCCCAGCAGGAGCCTCCAACACAGTGAAATGAAAAACAGGAAGCAGTACAAGTGAGAGCTTTTATTGGACTCAATGGATTGTTTCTGTGTAACTCATGTGGTGTGTGTAATGTCTTTTCAATGTCACATCTGTTCCCCGCGTTTTACATTTGTAAACTTTGTGATGACACATTGGTGTATTTGTGAAGATGATAGCATCACTAAATGCTGACTGCTGCGATCTGTGCACTACTCAGACACCACTAAGGCTGAATCACCGCGAGTCATCAATGTGATCCTCCCTGAGCAGAGACACCACTTTCTCCTGCCGCTCGGCTACGTCCTCACCTCCTTCCTGCTCCTGGCCTTCATCATCCTCATCATCATCCTCATCACACGCAGACGTAGAACCAAAGGTAAAAAATCTGCAATAACTCAGTCGTCAATAAAGTGGCTTTACATTGAATTTACACTCATGATACTCATGTAGTTTTCCACTCTTTCAGAGTATCACCCACAGGTGTCTATAAGGTGAGTGAGAACACACACACACACCTAATCACTTTGATCTTTAAACTACATCATCTACTCTACTCATTCTGTTTCTATTGGCTCGAGTTGAAATCTCTGGAGTATATGCTGCCGCGTTCAGACATCAGCTCACTCGGACTGTTTGCATTCACACATAGCCTAAAGAACCTGCTGGTAGCCAAATCTCCAGAGGTTTTCAGGAGATTTCTGTATGTGTGAAAAGGTGATGATTCCTCTTTGTGTGTACAGGTCCAGCAGAAGTCAGAGCAGCTCAGAGGAGTTTGAGATGGACGTCCCTGAAGTGAATGTGTGCAGTCGGGAGGAGAAAAGATTTGGTCAGTTTTTAAAAAAAAAGAAAAAAGTGGAAGGTACCTAATTAGCAGCTTTTTTTCTTGAATATGCATATTTTGACTTTCTTCTTTGTGATTTTTAGAGTACAAGAACAACCTGCTGAAAGAGAAGGTGCACATAATCTCTCAGCCCAAAGTCATTGATCTTGACAAAGGTAGCCCACACTCATAATTCACATTCAGCCATCGTGACTCTTCTTGATTTTTCTTCTTACATTAACCTTTGTTGTCTTTGTATCTGGCAGAGATGCAGAAGTTTTCTAAGTGACCACATGACAAAAATAGAAGTGAAGCTGAGGTCACTGGCTGGTCCAGATCCATAGTGAACACCTTCACCCTTCTCTGTGTCCTGACGCGACACAAAGCAAGAAAAGAAAAGGTTGTGAAAAGCAGAAAACATGTCTTCAAAGTATCAGCACTACAGACAAAATAAAAAGTGTTTTTGTTTTTTAATTTTTTGTACTTGAGCATACTTAAAATACTGGACTTTGATACATTTGCGCTTTACACTTACGCCACCTAGAGGGGAGTTGAAACAAAGCCCTAAATTGAACATGAAAAATGTGCAAATTATTTTAATTATCTGGATGAAGTTCACTGATTTGAATAATCAGTTATTACAGTGTTGATCATTATTCCGAGAGTATGATAAACATGTGTTTCTTCTGTTTTACTGTCATATCATCTCAGCTTTACTGACACGCCCACTGAAGAACAACCATCAGTGTGTACCACCTCCTGCAGGCTAATATTAACTGTATGCTAACTGACCAATCAAGCATTGCAAGACATTATGATTGATCTTGATGCTCGGACTGTATTTTTTGTGGAATGTACATTTTACATGAAATGTTTTTTTGTTTGATGCTGATGTTGAAATGGGGAGAGGGTTTTATATGATTTGTTTTCTCCTTGTGTTCAAATCATCTTGTCAAGATCACATCCTATTGTTCACTGAATATGGACTGAAACAATGGTGGGAGTTGTTTTTACTGCAGACATTTTTGACTTGCCAGAGGAGAAAAATACAGATGTAATTAAAAACATCAACAAGTGTCTGAGTGTGACTGTGAGAAAATTGTCAACTCTGACTCTGGCAAGAAGCAGTGACACATTTAGCCCTCCTAAACTTTGACTTTGTTCAGCTGTGCTTTTCCTTTTTTTGAAATGTCAGAATGTACTTTATGATGAAGATCTTTAGTAAATCTGTAATTCACAAACATATTTTTCATTCACCTGTTTGGATGTTGGGAGTAGAATCAAGCATCTTCATATTTTAGATTTCACTGACATGTTCGTTTGATGCACGGAATGTCACCTGGTTCAACAGAACTACTTGTCTACATGAGAAGAGACGGTGACCTTATGCCTTCTGCTCATTTTAGATGCTTGCTTGTCTTTTCATTTGGTGGGCTACCTTTAAAGGGAACTACACACTCAAAGTGATTTGCTGAACACAGGTCATGTTTGCACTGTTGTAAGATCAGTATTTTGAAAAACTGAGGAGATGCTTAAAACACCATCCCATCAGATTAAGACATTTATGACCAACCAAAAGATAGAACAGTGTTATTGTGTTATTGCAAATCTTATTTTTCCCTCCCTCACCTCATCCCAGCCTTGTCCGGCATCCGCTGGTGTGAGGGTGGCATTGAATGAATGACTGCATAATAAATACAGAAATAAATACAATTTCAAAATCTTTTTTTTTCCTTGACTCCTAATCTGGCTAGCGACCTCCCAAGGGGTCTGGGGGGCCGCCTAAAATAGGCAAATGAAAAACATTTGGACAAAACAAGAAATAAAAATACCAATAAAAAAAAATCAGCAACACAAGAAATTGTTGGAAAAAACAATCAGTAAGCCGCTCCAAGTGTTGCTGTCCTTTCCCAATGCTTTGATTCCCCAGCGCATACAGTGGGAGGCTCCCCACCCAACATCCAACACCCCCCTTTTTTTCCTCTTAATCCATTTATTTGATTGCACTAATTCATCACTATATCGTTCTTTTTATTTCACTCAAGAACATATGCATTGAACGCCTATTCATGACATACTCATGGGGGTGGCAGTAGCACAGTCTGCAGGGACTTGGACTGGGAGCAAAAGAGTCGCTGGTCTGGTAGCTGGAGTGGTGCCAGTTCACTTCTTGAGCTCTGCCGAGGTGCCCTTGAGTAAAGCCTCCCCCCTCCAGCTCAGGAGCACTCTGTGGGCAGCCCCCCCTCACTCTGACATCTCTCCATTAGTGCATGTCTTTACTCAATAGTCATCATCTCTCTTCGTTACCCTGTCACATTTTTATTTATGTTCCTGTACAACACTGGTTTTGCACAATCAAAACAAAAGCAAGTACAATTTTCAGGGGGAATATTTAAGGTGTGTAATTGCACATCGTATTATATTTTGTGTATTCAAATCCTGAGACATACTTCTGAAAGAAAAATACCAAAAAGCCTTTTGAATTTAATTCAGTCTAAATTGTTTAACCCATAAATATTTAAAACAGTTGTGATTAGCAGAAAGTTCACAATCTCAAGAGATATAAGCCTGTTTGTTCATGGGTAGCTTTGAACTGGTTACACACTCTGCTGTTGATGTTTGAGTATCTTGTTTGGCACCTGCAGCTACTGTTAGCACTGTTTGTCCCTGATAGTCTGTAAAGGTAATACTTGCTTTTTTAATGTGTATAAACACACATTCAGGCACACGTTAGGTCATAGATCATTTATTCATTCCTTTGTGTCACAAACAGTCCCTGAATTCAAGACAAATGGCTTTTTATACACTTTGTGAAGTTGTTTTTGTGTACTTCTTCTATAAAATACATGGTTCTTTAATATACTTTTCATCTAAAAACTGTAGAAAACCCTGGTCTGACCTGCTCGCTTGTACAACTGTAAAGGAAGGAAGCCGCTCTCAACCAATCACACACAATCACAAGCATATGAACACATTCAAAACTGCTCGTCTTAATCCAGTACAAGAAACGATGTGAAAAAAAAAAAAATCACAAAACTACAGTGGGTAAGCTTCCTCTGAGAGAGAGAGAGACACACAGACACACAGACACACACACACACACACACACACACACACACACACACACACAGGAATAAGTAAACCCAGGCTCAGAGGACAATCTGTTTACAGGTACATAAGAGCTACAGGTGTTGAAGGGTGATGATCAGGACTGACACTGGGCGCTCTATGGGGCACGTTGGACATGTAGGTGGACTTGAGTTCAATTCAATTTGATGATCCAAATGTTTGCTGTTGTCGTGAGTGAAAGTAACATAAAAACTCTTTATCTGGACAAGAGGAACTCAACCTATGGAATAAGAGAATACACTTCAATAACAATTAACTTACAAGCCTAGAATCCTAACATTATAAACAGAGAGCAGCAAATGTGTCTTTGTTGTCTTAAGTGCTCATCAAGAGAAAACCTACCATGTGTCAACCATGGCAAGAAAGTACACATACTGTACATCCTGTATTCCAGAAGAGTCCGGTGTGGTCTGAAACTTAATCTGGGCCAGCTCTCTCTCTGTCTCCTTGTCCAGTCACACCCTTTATAAAGGCTGGATGTGTGTACACAGTGCTCATGTTCGGGGGCATCAACCATCACCATTTTAATGAAACCATCTTCTCATAGTCTCATCGTGACAAAGGTTCAGGTCAGACAAAATGAACCCCTACAGGGGTCCAAAAACAAGAGGTATGGTATTTATGGTCCAATAAAAGGCAGTCACATCAGGCTGACTAAGAGAAAACGCCCCGTCTCTTTTCCTCCTCTTGCTCTACAGGGCCTGGTCCAGCCTCTGGTACCTTTAAAATTACACATTAAACTTCAAAACTAAAGCAAAGGGACTCCCACTCCACCAGACTGGTCAGAAGAGATGCAAGGTGGTAGTGGTGGAGGTTTCAGGCAGGGCTGTTTCCGCTGTGAGGTCGGTTGTTTTGGCTTCAATGATCTCTCAAGTGTCCACCACTGGTCCCATGGAGTCCTGCAGAGGGCTCTCCAGAATGGACGAGCTGTCAGGGGCGGGAGGGTGAGGGGAGCAAGCTACCCCTGTGTTGCCCGCGCTACAGCCCATGCAACCCTGTGAGACGCAAAAAGTACATGCTCAGATATGCAGCGTGATATACAGCAAATATGTTTGTTTACACATCCTCACCTGTGTGTCTATCTCCTGTGGGAGTGTGTGCTGTTTGATCCACGGATGGACATCAGCCAGCTCCTCTCTCTGCTCCTGGGTGAACCACGGCTGGAGGGACCGAAGCACCTGAAGCTTCTCCCTGTCTTCCGCCAGCACCTCATTCTGATCCCTGGAGGAGAAGGAAACACAAGACACAAGGTAAGAGGTTAGATGCCATGGGGACGGTGTAGAGAGGAAGCAGAGCAAATCTTAAGAACATTGCACTAATAAAACAACACAACAAAAATAATCCACATGGCCAGAAGAGGGCATTGAACACAAACTTTTTTTCCTTTATTTAAACAAACAAGTACAATTGCTAGAAAACATCTTTGGATACACAAAATGAGAGATGAATACACCAAGTTGTATACCAAAAAGAGTCTTAATAATACAAGGTATTTAGAATAGGCCTTGACAACTGGCTAAATCTAAATGTATGTTTCCCCTCCACAGAAGATGATGACTTTCAATGCAAGTCATCATCTTAACTACAAAAAAAGAAGATATTTCATGATTTGCTCTGTGTGGGTTTACATTTTTTAAGCATTTTGGGTTTATAGCCTCCTCTCAATGAGTAGCGCGATTAGCGAAGAGTAGCGCTGTCTGTGTACCTGGGGTGGATCTGATACGTCATCATGACACGCTCAGGCGTGTGCTGGATCATGCTCCACAGGGAGTTCTCCAACTGAGTGTCGAAGCTGTGCTGGTGCTCTGCCGGGGACTCCTGGCTCTTGCGGGCTTTGCGTGATGTGTCTGATGAGTCGTTGCTGGCAAAGTATTTGCTGCTGTTGCTGCTGCCTGCAAGCAAAAGGGGGCTCTGCATTAGTCACTAAAGCATAATGTTATGTCTTTTACACTACCACGTTTTGGAACAGTGTTTGATTATGTGGGTTTAGTTTCTGAATGTCTTTATCCTCCTTACCAGTGAGTGAGGTGGAGGTTCCATTGGACCCAGATCCAGATCCAAGGGAGCCTCCTGACTCCCCTGACCCAGAGCCTGAGGCATTAGAGCCGGTCCCTGACCTGGCATCCTCCTGCAGCAGAAGGTCAAGCAGCTCACTGGATGTCGACTGGGTATCATGGTTTCCAGACTCACTGGGGATATCACCCTAAAGAAGGTAGAGTTTTAGAGGTCAGAACCAAAAATAATACTTGTGCTGTGAATACAATGACAGAGATGTGTACTGTACAAATATATATATATATATATATATATATATATATATATATACACACACACACACACACACACACACTGGGTACTGATAACAATGCATTCACATTTTGTTTCAAGAGAGAAGTTAAGGTAAAAAGAAAGCAGCAGACTCACCTTCTCGGCATGTTGTTCACGGAGGCTTTCTGCATAGTTGTGCCCTGTGCTGCTCTGTCCTTCGCTCGGTTTTGGCAGCTCCTCCTGAAGCAGGTTCAGCTGCAGAGGGGAACTGGAGCGGGAGCTGGAGAATAAAGCCCGAGGTTCAGCTTCCAGCTCCTCCTCCCCAATAGAGGAGCTAGCTCTGGGTGAGCAAAGTATAGGGCCCAGGGAGGTCTGGGAGGTTTGGGGGACTGGCTGGGCTTGGAACTGGGTCGGAGGAGGGAAGGGGGTAGTTCCAGGGGCAAAGCCTGCCATGGAAATGGGTGCCTGAGGCAGCATGGAAGAAGAGGATGGTGGGTAAATGGGGGGGAAACCTGAAGTGAAAGTTGGGTAGTTGGGCAGGATGACGGCCATGACCGGACTCATGTAAGGGCTGATGTTCTGGGTTGGAGCCATGATCTGCAGGTTGTGAAAGTTCTGGATATTCTGCATGTTCTGCATCTGGATGGATTGCATGCCGTGCAGGCTCTGGGGGGGCTGCATGATGTTGAAGTTGTAGTTGAACTGGGTTTGTTCAGGAGTTTGCAGCACCATGGGGGTTGCTCCGGGCAGCTGTTGTGGTAATGGGGGTTGCTCCGGGCCAGGCTGGGTTGCCATCATGGGGAAGAATGATTGCTGGAGCTGGGCCGCTTGACTGTAGGGCACCCCCAACTGGGGTTGGGAGGATTCAGAGGAGGGCCAAGAGGAGTGTGGGACACGGCGAGGTGGGCCTGGTGGGGAAGCGTAGCTGTCTGAGGAACCCTGGGGTTTGGGACGCTTGTGTCTGGACATTCCTCTTCTGGGGCGGTTCAGTCCACCAGCACTTAAAGGACGAAGGTAGTCGCCTGTAGTGAGAGGGACACAGGATGAAGACTAAGGGTCTATACAATGTCCCAAAAAATACCCCCATGTCATGTCCTATCTAGTTTAATTGACCTTGATGAAAAATGTAATTGTGGGTCATATTCTCTCCTCTTCTTTCATAAAAAAAATGGGCCGCTGTATCTTTTGCCAAAGGAGTGACGATTACATGTCGTCTGTCCCGTCCATAATGAAATACATACCTGGGTGGTGTGAGTGAGCCTTAGAGCTGTTGTCAAGCTGCAGATAGGAGCTGTAGGGGCTCTGCAGGATGCGATTGCGAAATCGATCCACATATTCTTGTTCCTCTTTCTGGGTGTGCGCTGACAGCACCTCCTTGGTGAGACCTACGAACCTTGGTTCCTCTGTGGCGAGGCTTGGGGTCAGACGGACGGGGGTTGGAGCAGCATCAGCAGGCTCACTGCCCATCGGGGCATCCTCCAGTGCTGTAGCCTCTGTGAGAAAACAGAACAATAAAGTATAAAGAAGATGACACTTCATCCATCTTAATGATGTTTTACATCTATGGCTGTTAAGTGATGGCATTTTTTAATCGGGATTAAAATGTAATTGTTAATTCCAACTAATTGCAAGCTTAATCACGTGTTTGAAATTACATAATTTTGCATGCATATGTTGTTGTTTTTTTTGTCTTAAGCGAAGAGTGTTTTACTTCCTGTACGGATACAAACCTGCTTTTATTTTTAAAGGAAACAAGGAAATAGTTGAAGAAGAAAGGTTACAGCATTAACTTCACCATGAAAAAATAACTTATTGCTGATCAAAAATCCAAAGAGGACAGTAAAAGAGTGAAATGTTTGATGTCACATGGTGGATGTTACTTTTGACTCATCAACTGAGCCATCTTGGAGATTTTCAAAGTGAAATAAGCCATTTCTCTCTTTTCCATCACTGCACCTACAGAGATACGCTACTGTCAGTGCAGAGCTACAGTGCGCCTACAGGGAAAAAGTAGCTAGTGATCAATGCATTACTTAAGTAGCTAGTGATCAATGCATTACTTAAGTAGCTAGTGATCAATGCATTACTACTTTTTTTATTCAGAAAGTGCTTAAAAAACAACAGTTACAATAATTCCTCATTATAACAATGTGTAATAAGGATTCGGTATGAAGTATCTGTTACTACAAAACTTAGTACAGAAATGTTACAAACACAAAACAGAAATGTTTCTGTAGTGAAAAACGTGTGCTGTATTTCTGAATGGGGATGTTGAACTTGCAACCGATGCACACCATTGATTTAACACTGGCTAAACCTTTACCTTTCGTTAAGTGAAAAAGGCACAACAACACACAGTGATCATTGAGCAATCCGTGGTTCACATGTGAACTGAATGATGTTTACAGGCCTTTCCTCTCCCAATACATCCTTAAAAAAAAGGAATCCAAGGATTTCCTCTAAAATGAATTTACCACCACATGGAACTGACAAGTCGCATGTTTCTGCCATGATCTCACACATTGATCCAAGTGTATGGTCAAGTACCTGATTCAGGCTGTGGCACATGAACGATGGTGCTGCTGTACGAACACTGGCTGGTGACAGACACTACACTCATGGCCTTTGTTGACATTGTAATGTCTGTCAGAGGTGCTCCAACAACTGCTGCTGATGTAGGGGCCACTGACACCCCACTGTCCAACACCACTGTGCAACAAAATGAAATCAGTTATTGTGACTTCTTTAACGAATCTAACAAAATACATATTGTGTAGCCGGTGTGGAAAGGTGTGGTGATTGTGGCGTGTTTATACCATCTGAGCTGGCCTGGGCTGTGTCTGTGGCTCCAGCAGGCTTGTCATCATCTGAGGAAGAGGATGAGGAAGAAGATGTGGCTAGGGAATGAGAGTCACTCTTCCGCTTAAGGGCTGGCCCTGTGCAGCTCTCCAAATATCTATAAACACATAAACATAGACAAACACAATTAACAGCATGCTAGAGGTTCAGTAGGGTGGCTGTGGCTCAGTTGGTAGAGTCGTCCCGCTCCCGCTGCTTCAGTGGTGGTGTATGAATGGATTAGTTACTTCTGAAGGATGATACTACATAGTGACCACTACCATCAGTGTGTGAATGTGTAGGTGTGACCTGCAGTGTAAAAGCACTTTGAGTAATCAGAAGACTAGAAAAGCGCTTTATGAGCTCAAGTTCATTTACCATTCAGTTTATTACTGTAAAATCTAGAATATAAGTCAGAAACACCGAAAGAAAAAAGGTTTAAACTGTCTTCCTTAGTGACGATTCCTGTTGTGTTCAGTGAAGTCACACAATGTGCAGTTTGTGTTCAGCTCTGTCGCTCTTTAGGTGCCATCTGCTTTTGCTTTGTGGAGTTTGCACTCCTACAAGCTACAGTACGGTAGTTGAACTCTGAGCCTTACGTTAAAAGTTGTGAAGTACCGACACACAGCTTGTGAGTCGCGCTGCCCGACTCCACTGGTCACTCGTTAACTTTAATATAGGACCCTTTCTCTCAATAGAGCGCTACACAAGTATTCCTGAACAATATGCTACCGTTTGCTAAAAATGCATGAGGGAGGGAGAAGAATGGTAAAAAAGTAGCACAGCCAGCCAGATCTGTGTCGCTGTGTATCCCAACAGCTTGCAATCAGTTTACAATACACAATGTATGGGGATTCATTTACAATCTGGCTGCACTCGTGGTAACGACAGCGTGTCTGCATTTTATACCTGTATGCACAGATGTTTAAGACACAGCCAACTTTTTAGATGAAAAAAAAAAAAAAAGATTTTCAGTTATGTGCTAAAACACCCAAAATCTAACAGGGGCTGGATGATGGTCCCTCCACACACCTGATAATGTTGTCCACACAGTTGATCTGCTGATAGGAGGGGATGTGTGTTTGCTTCCTCTCCTCTTCATGATTTCTCACCTCAGGGTTGGTGGTTGTGGGGGGAAGTACTCCTGGGACAGAAAATTGGGAATTCGTATTTTATTTTTCACATTATATTAAGTTTTTTTTTCTTCTTAATATTAGTGTCTGCCTTACCTTTCGTAGGTTTGCAGAGAAGAGCATTTTTGTGGCTGGAGCCCGGACAGGCTTGCTGCCCCCAGCTCTTGACTCTGTTGACGTCGGCACAGATCTGCTGCAGAGTCATCTACAATAACACACACACACACACACACACACAAAATTAACCTCTGCCCCAGGGGTGACTGCTGGTTTCCCCCTGCCTGTGACCTCACTGTGATGTCTCACCGGCTCTCTGTGCGAGTCCTCCCACATGTTACCATTGCTGTCACTTGAGGAAGCTACACTGATGTAGTGCTCATGAGAGCCATTACTTCCCAAGCTGCCGTAACCACTGGACCCGTTGTTGTGGACCGGCTGTGGAGAACAGACACAAAGAAGTGAAGAGAAAAAAAAAATAAAGTTAATAAAAGAGTGCCACACAATTCTCAAGACCAAATGTTGTAGGAAAGAAAAAAAAATAGATTTTGATGATGATAATGATTTTCATGTAAATGAGCTAATCTTAGTATTTATGGAGCTTTAAACTGCCATCTTTAATCTTTTTACCGATAAATGATGTTACATATTTGAAAATCTTTTTTTTCAGTTCTAGCTTGATGACCTGCAGGAAAAGCTTGTAGATCTTTGATTGTAGATCTTTTATGTCCTCGTGTGTGACCAGGACATCGTCTTTGTTCCGAGCAGCGAACACATCCTCATTCAGGGGACTCCTGGAGACAAAAGAAGGAAAACACAGGGATGTTGTCTTTACCATGACATCATTTATTGAATCAGTCTCTTAGCAACTGCTTTTGTGCAACTTACGTCCTGACTTTATGCCGTCCAATGATGAAGGCCACCTTGCGGCTCCAAGGGTTGATGAAGCTGGACCAGCTGGTGTCCAAGGTGATGTGGTCTCCGTTCTGACAGCGCAGACGCACCGGAGAGTGTTCGAACGGAGACTGGCCAGCATACTTTAACACTGTGCAGGATGAGAATGAGAGAGAGGGGTGAAGATAGAGTAAATGACTGATCAGTCATTACAAAGACTGGAGACAACCTAAAACTTTTTTTTAGTGCTACTGTTAATATAATTAATAAAATGTTTAGAATATTTATTGTCAAAATACATGACAAACTTCCAACTCAATAAGTTGAAATACAAAAAAATACACCTTTGCCCTCCTTGAACACTTACCTTTCCGATGCATCGACAGCATTAAGGGGCGGTCGTCCGGGTGAATGCATGTCAGCAACGACGTGCCAATGAGATCCTGAGGAAGGTATCCTAGCAACGGCACAGCCCTGTAGATAGCAACCATCACATTTGTTTCATCAAAACACTGACGCTGAAGCTCGTTGTGTAAACTCTGACTGTGGACATGTTTGTGTGTGCACTGACCTGTCATCGACTTCCAGGAACACACAGCCAGGAGAGTGAGTGGTGGTGAAGATGCGCTTGTCCAACGGGATCCGAGGTGCTGCATGGAAGGATCATAACAATGTCACAGCGAGGTCAGCAGGACAATTAAAGTCTAAGTGCATGAACGTTTTTTCATATTGATGACTAAATAGCAAAGGTAAGAAGGGATATTAAATGAAGTCATGATAAAGATTTGATCACCACTTTCTGAGAAAACATGCTTGTCCAAACTAAAGGATAAAACAGTAAGAATTTAAGTCAGTCAGTTCACAGTTTAAGTGTGTGGTGCAATGGTTGTACCCTCATATCCAGATATAATTCGCTCAGCAAGCGCCAGGCAGCACGACTCCTCCTCCGCCCCACCGCTTGCTTTCCCCTGCACCTTCAGCAGGTAAGGTGTTATCCGAAACGGGTTGTAACGCATCTCACCGTCACAGTCCTTCCCACCCCTACAAAATTGACAGAAGACTTAATATCTAACATTATGTGTGATTTATACCAACAGCTTTGACTAAACTATTATCAGAGAGAAAGAACAAATGCAGACTACAGCCATGTATACATGTTTCAACAATAAAAGTAATCAGTCAAACCAAGCAAACTTGTTTTATCCTTACATGTGTGGCTATTCCCATTCTCAGACTTCAACTACTGGTAAAGATGGCTCAAATCTGTTTAATCTCACGGTATTCTGAGCAATTCCAATTTTCTCTAAGAGATTTTAGCTCTTTGGAATGCATGAAATAAGGAGAATCATTATGAGTTTAGAGACAGAAAATATACTGACCTGATTCTGCAAAAGAAAGACTTGACCTGCGCACAGTCAAACAGAACCCCTGCTGCGGACACCAAACAGAGGACACTGAGGTAAGTATGTGACATTTTTAAACTCTCTATTTTTTCTACTATAAATCACATATTAATAAATGAACAAAAGTATATTTTATGACAAACACAGTTGAGTATAAAAACGCAATTGAATAAAGCGTAATATTTAAATCTGTTCAAAGATAATCAACGTGATCCAAACACACCTGTGTGCGAGTTGCTCCAGGGAGGCAGATGTGGCTGAGCCGTGTGGGAGTAGAAGACGTTAACATCTTGGTGAAAGAGCAGCTCCACAAACTTGGCCGACTCCAGGAACTTTCTCTTGCAGCAAAGGATGCTGGGAGCTTGCTCCGAGGCGTACAACACTCGGCCGCTCGACAGGGAGAACACCACCACAAAGGAGTCCTGCACAAGGAAACGGAGACACGCGCGCACACACATGTAGAAGGACACAAACACATACACAAAAGCCAAGACACACACGCACACGCACACGCGCACGCACACACGCACACACACACGCAGTGAACACACACTCACAAACACATGCCCGCCCGCCCGCCCACCCAGGCGTGAGGCAATAATGATTGTGGATGCATGAAAGAGAGTTTGCCTCTTTACGACTATGAAACCATTTAGAGAAAGATAAAAACATTTCCTCTAAAGTGACTATTAGGGATGCAACAAAAAACAACAACTAATAATTAAACAAGCAGTTTGATAAACCTCCATTTTTTATCAAAAGTGCTTTTTATTATCTCAGTAAAACTAATGAAATGAAAAATCGAATTATTCTTCATTTAATTTATATAAAATCAAATCACGGCTCAAATCAACTCAATCATGTCCTCATCACACATAAACACTTTTTCATGAACTATGTTTGATAATGTTGTAGTGTATTGATACAGTATGTGATTATGGCTTTGTTGTTGTGGTGTATTGGATATATGTTGCGCGCACTATGTTGTAGTTTTTAAAGTCGAGTGCTCTGAGCCTATTATTGTTTTAATATAATATATGAATTTCACTATGGACTAGTGTAATGCCATTGTTCAGTGGTTGTGTATTGTCTTACTGTTGTGATGATGTTGTTAGTGTATGTTTTGTTTTTTCACAGAGACATTGTCTCTGTCTCCTGCCCAGGGACTACAGATGTAAATTAGCTTATATCTAACTCTTGTACAGCTAATTGGCTGTACACTGTCCCTGTCAAAATAAACAAAAATAAATAAATAAATAAAAAGCTGCATCATATCAACAACAGCATTCGTTACCAAACCAATAGCAAAGCCCATTAAGAGGGCTACGCATGTACTCATAGAACTGGAGTTACATCCAGTAACTGAACACAGCCCTCTGTAACAGAGTTGGTTTGAAGCTGCGCACAACAACAGGCTCTTACTTGACTGACGATAAATTTCTGATTGTTGTCACCTGTAACCACCGGCTGATACCTGTCTGACACAGACACGCTGCAATGAAACGGAGAAAAGTCCAGAACCATGGGGGTCTGTTCTGACAGAGCATCAGACAGCACCTGGGGCTGCTTTTGGAATCTCATATGAGGATTTTTAATCTATTTGTTGTTGTTTTTCAACGCAGTAGTTAAGGTGGAGGGCGCGTGTTGTTAAGGCGGCTGCCTCAACTATAAAGCGCTGCAGGAAACACTGATATATATATATTTTAAAATACTGTTATGTCTTCATATTTGAACAACGGATCCGCATAGCACTACTTAACACACTACCTTCTTCTCACTGAGACTAAACACCATAGACCATGAAGGTGTACGAATGGAAAAACTCCTCAGAATTGAATATCAAAAAAAAAAACACTCAAAAGGCTCGAGCCGTCAGAACCGAACTGAAAACTGTAACCAAAAAAACCAAGGTAGGTATTGCTCCGTGGGCTGACTGTATTGTTGCACCCCTAGTTCATATCATGCAAATGATTCTCTAATATCTTTGTTCAGTTGTGTGTGTGTGTAGCAAGTTTATCAAAACTACTTTTTCTTATTATGATCATTATGAATATTAAAATGGTAATGTACAGCCACTGCTATACTCACACCCTCAGGTTAAATATTTTCATTGGTAATGTCTAATCCCTTAGTTCTTAAATATCTTCTTCCACCTATCATCTGTGATAAACATGTAAAACCTTTTTAAACTTGTTTTTAATAAACAAAATCTATTTCACCTGGAACGCTGTTTCCATTTCCTATCATTCAACAAGATTTATTCTAGTGATGATAATGATAATGGTGGTGGTCATTGTAACAGTGATGATAGTAGTCAAAGTATTATTCACTGTTGTAATTTAAATCATAATTGCTCTTATGTTAGAATTATTATTTAAACTTTTATTTTTAACAGTATTATTAGTGGCAGTAGATATAGTAGTAGCACTATAATAATTATTATTATTGTTATCATTGTTATAGAATAGTAAATTATACTTTTAATTGTTATTATTTATATTGTTATTATATTTGTTAACCTTGTTACTATAACTTTCATTGTAGTTGTTTCTGTTATTTTAACGACTACTTTTTCCATTTTTACCTTTGAAGGTTTAAGGCAGTCACTAAAATAACTTTTTTTTCAATCATTTTAAAATTTCAAACCTGTTTTTTTATTTCTCTCTTCTTTAGATTTTCAGCGAATCATCTACTTCTCCTTTCCTAAGATCAAAATTATACGATTAAATTTTTATGAGGACATGGAGGCAGTTAAAAAAATTTCTTTTTTCAACATATTTTTCCTTTACCAATTGTCTTTTACTTTCCTATTTGAATTACTCTACTCCACCCCTCCCGCACACTCACTCACTCACTCACTCACTCACTCACTCACTCTCCTCTTGTCCAGCCTGATCAACCCTCTTCCAAAAACTGGTTTAACACACTGCTTCACTCACTCACTCATTATTCATTAGGGAGGGGCAATAGAACAACAACATTAACAACAATACTAATAATACTAACATCAGAAACCATGTCCTGACAACCAATTTGTGTGCCTTGAGGGAGGGGGCTCCCTTCCCTTTGGGTCTCGTGCCCCCCCACCAACATGTACACACCTACAACTAGCTGGGCCCTGCAGTTGGCAGGTTCCCTGGCCGGAAAGACACCATTGGTTCATCATTCTCAGCGCCCCCTCCCACCATATCATCAGCAGTCAAGCTCCCGTCTGAAAGCCTTACACCAGCTACCAACCCCTCACCCTCACCCTCAACCCCACACCGATCACCTTTCACATAACTACAAATCCACCCATTCATAGACACTTATTCATACATCCCCCTTCTCATTTTTTTCTAGTCACCTTTTTGAAGGCAAACACATTGTTTAAAGTTTAAAAGTTTTTTTCGTTTTGCTGTCTGATTATTACACAACTGTCTTAACTGTCCTCCCTCACCTTGGTGTGAACTGTACTGCACTTGCTTTCACCTTTTTTCACAAAAAAGTTTACAAAAAAAGCAAAAGAATCAGTCACTGCAAGTTCTGTGTGTGTGTGTGTGTGTGTGTGTGTGTGTGTGTGTGTGTGTGTGTGTGTAAATATATGTACCGTGTTTTTAAGGGTGTGTTCAGAAGTGACTCTCTCCAGCTCTTCCAGGGTGCAGACGGTGGCATTGCTCCTCTCATCCTGGCTATTTCTCATCAGCAGTTTGTAGTATTCACTGTTGGCTACAGATAAACACAAACACATATACTGTATTAAAACAACAAAAAAGGAAATCAGGCTTATGGAGAAAAGTAATGACATTACTCTGAAATAAAGGCTTAAAAAGTGAGAGGCCATGTTACCTTGCACCTGCTTGACACAGTTGAGTGCATAATGTAAGGCCTCCACTGTGCTAGCTTTGCTGCGGCTGCGTTTGTCTGATGGTAGTCTCTTCTTCATCTCTGCCACTGTGAGCATCATCTCTCTGTGGGTCTGGCCTTTGCCATCAGCTGCATTCTCACTGCTACAAACACACACATTTGTAAGGTTTTACATTGTTGAATGTGGTGGCAAACAAAATAACTATAAGCACAAATTTAAAATAAGTAACTGTTGGTGCAGACATTTCAAGTGTGCTGGTAGTTTTCACTCCAGATACATGGCACTTAAAAAATACTGAATTATTCTTCTCTGGTGTTTAGTTTGGACTTTTTTTTTTTTAACAGAGTGGCAGTTCATAAATGAACCATTTAGTGCTTTACAAACTATACTGCTTCCACATCAGTTTTCAGAAACAATTTGTGGCTCAATTTTGACCTTCCATGATTAATGTAGCAACATGCCATTGTGGTTTTCCTTTGTAATCTGCAGCATTGTGTTTAAAGGCTTTATATGTGATTTTTCACACTTAAATATAATATAAATCAAGTATATCCTCTAAAAAAAAAAATAACTCTGTGAGCCATGACTGTCTACAATGGGTGTAACACCTGAGTCCCACTGTCTGTGATGTTTTCAGAGTCCTATCTTCACTTTGTTTACATCGCCTGGACGGCCGGCTGACTCCTCCCCTCGTGTATAAAAGTTGTTTAATTGAGGGACTAGAGAAAAGAAGAATAACATACTGTACTCACTGCTTAACTGTGTTTCTAGATCACGCTCATTTCAGGTAAATTTACATGCAGTGTGAAGATACCAGCATAATAAAGATCGCTAGCATTAGCATGCTAACACAACAATGCAACACGAGTTGTTTTGGTTTCATGCTGGTGCTCAAGGGCGACATCTGCTGGATTAAAAAAATCACATATAAAGCCTTTAAGGTTTACCTTTAAAACAGATGGTAATAACAGTCATCTGGTTAAACATCAGACTTGCTTATAACCAGTAAGATGATCTGAGGGGTTCTGAGTCTTGTTCAAGTGACTGTTGTATTCAGAGTTTTTAGCTATATCTTTGGCTTGAACAATGTTCTAAGAGAAAAAAACAGGAAGACTAAAACATAAATGAAAATAAATGTGACCTTCACTGTTTGCAAAATGTGTCAAAATTTTGTTTGTAGAGTTTTATATTCATACATTTAAAGCGTCTGTTGTTAAATGCCAAGGTGCATTTGAAAACTTTGTGCTAACACGTGAATATACTGTATGTCAATTGAGGCTACATCAAACAGGAAATACCTCTTGGTTGAAGCTGAGATGGATCCTGTGGCACAACCAGGGCTGTGATTGGACGACAGAGAGAGGTCATTTGATCCGCTAGTCATCTCCTCGTCATCCTGCCCCACTTCTCCACCTGAAGATCGGCTTTCCTCCCCTCTGAGGCGCTGTGATTGCTGCCCTGACAACACCCTCCCTCCACTTTCTCCTGCAGCTGACTGTAACACAGGGTCCTCCCCATCAAGATTGATGTCCCCTCCCGGCATCGCCACTCTTTGCTCGCACATCAGTGGCAATTTGTCCATTCCCGGTGATCAGTGAAGGTCTTCATATGTTCAATAAGGTGAATGGGTTCCATGTGGGGACTATGATTTGGTGTGCATTCATTAAGTGCTGAATGTTGAATGTAAAGACTCTCCTTTGACACTGGAAAACAACGAGAAAAAAGGAGAGATGATGAACAGTGTCTGTAGAATTGCAGCGTTAAATTTACAACATGGAATAACTAGCAGCTGGACTTTACCAAGCAGCTAATTTAACACTGAGGTGGGACCACCGTGATGGAAAAAAAAAAGAAAACTGATCTGTACACAGGGTTAAGCCACATTAAGATCTACTTTTACATTTAAATTGAAAGTTATTTCAAAGGCAATAAAGCCTGCCAAAAAAGGAATGACACATAGCTGGATTGCTGGTGGTTTGTTCACACAGCAGCGACCAGAGAGTGAGTCTGTCGAAATGGAAACCTGAAAGCCTTAAATGAGGTAAAGATCAGGTCATCCCCTGATGACAAAGAACAAGTTAGGACTTATTTTACCCTTTAAAGAGACGCCAATTGAGAATTCTGTTAAGGTCTGAACAGGATTTTAAAAGTCTCTCCTAAACATTACTTATTGAGATAAGGCAGCAGCTTGCTTTACTAAGCGCAAATATTCTTAACCATCAAAATATGCAGTGCTAGTAGGTTTTCACATGTTTTATGAAAAGAGTAGACGACATGTCCTGGAAAAGTCATGGAACAGCATTTTAAGGTGTCAATCACAAGATGTTATCATCTATTTCAGGGGGTTGTATCAGGGACAGCTCTGTCTGTGTGCCTTTAAAATGTTGGAAGAGGCAACAAAAAAAAGCAACATATTAAAAAAGCTTAACCTTGTATCAGAATTACAACTGAAATACTGGAGTTTTAAAGAAAAACAAACTTGTTTTTGACCTATTTTGACACAGGACACATAGTTGTGAAATAAAAACAAAGACACAGATAAAATGTTTGGTACAAACACGCAATGTTGTTCAATCTCAAATGTGAACAAACACAATCTGCCTTGTTATCTAATACTATCGGACTGCCTGACCATCACACTGACTCATCTACGATTTACACATATGAGCACATTTTATCCATCAATACTGCCAGCACCAGGACACAACTCTGCCAAATGGCAGTCTTTACACCCCAACAAAGACCACAGTAATACTGTGATAATCTACAGCATGATAGCTGCTGCCAGACGAGACATTTCCCTCAGCTTTCCTCCAAATGAAATGGAGCTCAATTCCTCTGGAGGCTTGGCAAGTAACACATCTTATTTCATTTTCAAAAGGTCTTCAATTTATACTTGGTATTTATTTTTTAATACAGCTGTTTTCAAACTTAGCATATCATAATATTAATGCTAAGCATTCCACTCTCTCTTACAAATTTAGTTTTTTCAGCATGAAGACAAAATTCTGAGGACAGGTTCAGTAAGACACAGAGAAAGAAAGAGACACATTGAGAGGTGAGTGTGGAGCCGGCAAAAAATATCCTGCGTCGTTCAACTGTTCGTCACTGAAGGATTACATAAACAGCTTGCTCAATTCGGGAGCATGTAAGCCATCCTCCTATTATACCTGTTACATACGTGTGTGCAGCACACAGACGCAGAGCCAGGATTACTACGCTGTAGGTCTGATGCTCTGGCTGAATCGTACAGCACACAAACAGAGGTGATAAAGCCATGCTAAGGTCAAGGCACGCAAGGTTATTAATCTGGACTTTTATCCCCCACTTGGTTCACTGAACCACTTATAGCAATGACATGAATTCACTACTACTCATGAATTTATTTACCTGTAATTTGACACTGTAAATGGCTTTCGATGTGTATAGTTACAGGAGTACAACCTCTCTTATATTTATAATGAATAAATATGAATGGTTTTAGAAACACACACTTTTAATCAATGAATTTAACCGTTGAATCACACATATAGCAATTCTACAATCAAAACAAGGACAAAAAGCTGAAAATAAATATCTGAACAGATCCTGACTGTAGTCTACCCTACTTGTATATGTAGATTGTAGATCAATATGTCCAAACACTATTGTTAAAAAACAAGTTATCAAAGCTATTTTAATAATTATGGGCTTACAGTGTAGCAAACAAGTTTATCTGTGTTCACCCATTCTGTAAAAAATTAACTACATATTTGCTGAGTTTTTATTTACAGTTTGCACTTGTGTTTTAATGGTAAGGCAAAAAAGTCACAAGATAATTCTTTAAATTACCACCAATTCCACCAATACCTGGTGGAAGGACTAGTCTAACCGCAAATTGTTCAGTCAATAGCACAAGGCAATCATGACAACATTTCTTTACGAGTACAAAAAAAATCTTACAAGATTTCTAGTGCCATAACCTTTATGATTCCTGTGTTTTACAACATAAGGAAAAATAAAAGAAAAAAAAACTGTGTGTACAGTACTCCAAGAACCACGAGTGGTTGATCTTTGATTGTTTTCCAGTTAACTGAATAATTGATCTATACTGGATATCCTTTTTCTGTCTTATTGGGTGGAAAAAGAGTGGAGGAGGTATTCAAAAAGTTGAAAAATTAATCTTACAGATCATCTCAGACACTCAACTAACACAACACTAATACCATCAAATTCCTGCCAATACGGAAGTGAAAGCCTGGCAGGATATACATCCCCAGGCCGATCACATTATGAGATCATAATATTATATAATAACATTCAGTCTAGCAACATATAAACTTGGTCAATCTCCATGTTAAAGTTCACATTAAGCTGTCCATGGGCCATTAAGTAAGATTAAGGTTAAAACAGGGTTAACTGACGTCTGATGACAAGTTAATTTAGTAACAATATGTACGAGCTTGAGTTACATACTGCCATAAATAATACCCTGAGCCTGCCATGAAGCCACAAAACCGATTAAGATTATCAATACAACAACAACAAAAAACATGCACGAATACAGCTGGTATGAAATAGGATTTAAAGTCAATACTGACACCGTGTTTCTTGCTTCCAACAACTGGAAAATATAAAGCTTTCCAGACTGCAGCAACAGCCCCAAGCCCACTCCAACTAAAAACAAACCTGACCCTCATAATGGTTCACTGAGGCCCCACATGAACCCAGTAACCTCACCACTGAACATTTAAAGGCTTAGAGGAGAAGCATCTGACCTTACTACTATTACTACGAGAAAAGCACAACAGCCAATACGAAACTAGAAGAATTGCGTTTCAATTTTCCACGAATCTGGACATTGAACTACTTTGTATTGACACATTATAAACTAAATTAAAACAGGTATTTTATCTGTCCAATAGCAAACCCTTAAAGCTTAAAGTGATTTTAGAGGGTTTTAGGATAAATTGAACTCTATTTACCGTGTAACGTTAAGTGAAAGCTTGTTAAAATGTAAATATTCAAATTAAAACGTAATGAGCAACAGTGTGTTACTATCTGCATCCTCCTGACTTTAAGCAGACATGTTTATATAGCCAGCTATCGTGGGAACAGTACACGGACAACTGCTGCTGTCGGGAGTGGGAGAACAGCTGAAACTTGATAACATGCTAAAAATACAAGAGTATACCAGGACTACAAGAATACAAGACAATGAATACGTTACATGTGTTTACATCCACAGTTTCCTGGTGTTGGTGTTGTGGGCGAGGCGGTTTACTAGCATGTTAGCATAGCAACCACGCCAACGACACTACAAATCTAACAGTCTTCTGATGAAATATTTACCTTTCGATTTCACGCGTGTCTTCGCTTCAGTATTCCAAAAAGTAAATATAATGTTTTTGTTTTCCTTTCTCGGTCGTTTGTTTAAAGTATTTTTATTAATCATGCCCCAGTCACGTAGCTAAATCCTCTTCCATTTCGGAGCGCTTGACACATTTGTGCAACGTGAGGCCGGTAGAGAACTACTCCGCCCACTTCACGCTGATTGGCTAGAGGACTTCTGTATCTGTCGTGTGATTGGATGTTACCCTTATAGTGGGCGTCTTTGAATACGGACTGTTCAGCGGCTTGCTGAAGGTTCACGTGGACCACCATGTTACGCAACAGGGTGACAACAAGCACGACGTAGACTGAGCAAGCACTGACTCTCCACCAACCTGCTGCATTCACAGACCCATCAACGACGGAAACAAATATTTAGTTGCCCTTACATCTGTAAAATGTATTCAGCTGCTTAATTTCAGATGTGTCACATTTTAACGATGGGCAGTTGTTGGCAAGAACTTCAATAAGGCTAAACAACCTATAGGCCTACATGACAAATTCATTTTGCCTAAACCCTTTTCCTCTTAAATAATAATAATAATAATAATAACTTTATTTCTATAGCACCTTTTAAAAACACAGGTTTACAAAGTGCTTTGACAAACAGCAAAAACAAGAACAAACTAAACCAAACACAGAAGAACATAAACAACAGCAAGAACATAACAAATGCAAAATACTAAAAATAATTAAATACAGTTCAACAGAAAAGAACCCAAAGTGCATGATACCCAACAGACATATATAACCAGACCATCACAAGAACCATCATAAGAACCATCATAAGAACCATCACAAGAACCATTATAAGAACCATCACAAGAACCATTATAAGAACCATTATAAGAACCATCATAAGAACCATCACAAGAACCATCACAAGAACCATTATAAGAACCATCACAAGAACCATTATAAGAACCATTATAAGAACCATCACAAGAACCATTATAAGAACCATTATAAGAACCATCATAAGAACCATTATAAGAACCATCACAAGAACCATCACAAGAACCATTATAAGAACCATCACAAGAACCATTATAAGAACCATCATAAGAACCATCACAAGAACCATTATAAGAACCATCATAAGAACCATTATAAGAATCATTATAAGAACCATCATAAGAACCATCATAAGAACCATTATAAGAACCATCACAAGAACCATCACAAGAACCATTATAAGAACCATCACAAGAACCATCATAAGAACCATCACAAGAACCATTATAAGAACCATCATAAGAACCATTATAAGAACCATTATAAGAACCATCACAAGAACCATTATAAGAACCATCACAAGAACCATCATAAGAACCATCACAAGAACCATTATAAGAACCATTATAAGAACCATCATAAGAACCATCACAAGAACCATTATAAGAACCATCATAAGAACCATTATAAGAACCATCATAAGAACCATCACAAGAACCATTATAAGAACCATCATAAGAACCATTATAAGAACCATCATAAGAACCATTATAAGAACCATTATAAGAACCATCATAAGAACCATTATAAGAACCATCACAAGAACCATCATAAGAACCATCACAAGAACCATTATAAGAACCATCACAAGAACCATCACAAGAACCATTATAAGGACCATCATAAGAACCATTATAAGAACCATTATAAGGACCATCATAAGAACCATTATAAGAACCATCATAAGAACCATTATAAGAACCATTATAAGAACCATCATAAGAACCATTATAAGAACCATCACAAGAACCATTATAAGAACCATTATAAGAACCATCATAAGAACCATTATAAGAACCATCACAAGAACCATTATAAGAACCATCACAAGAACCATCATAAGAACCATCACAAGAACCATTATAAGAACCATCATAAGAACCATTATAAGAACCATCATAAGAACCATCATAAGAACCATCACAAGAACCATTATAAGAACCATTACAAGAACCATTATAAGAACCATTATAAGAACCATTACAAGAACCATCATAAGAACCATCATAAGAACCATTATAAGAACCATCATAAGAACCATTATAAGAACCATCATAAGAACCATTATAAGAACCATCATAAGAACCATTATAAGAACCATCATAAGAACCATCATAAGAACCATTATAAGAACCATCATAAGAACCCAGGCAAAACAAGAACCCAACAACACGAGCTGAGACCAAGAGGAGCAAAGATTTAAAAAGATGTAAGAAACTAAAAGAGCTAAAAGCAAATCAAAAGAGAACAGCAATAAGAAGGTAAGAGCAGGAAAAGAAATAATTGTATTATTTATTCTATTATATAAATTGTATTATTGTCAGGGCCAGGGGTCCCCATCTTATGGAAAGTATTCTGGACTGGGTCTGTTTATAACATTGGTCTGAACATTACAGGAGAAAGGTACTCAGGTAAACAAGTGCTTTTGGTAATAAAATACCACATTTATTTTCAGGTCTAGCTATCAGACAGAAGGTCACCCACATACTACAGAATGGAGAGACCTTTGACACACCAATACTTCCTGTCATGGATCACCAACAAAAGAAAAACATTTACGTGAGGCTTTGTGATTTAAGTTCAATCTGTTTTATTAAGCAAAAGGCATTTAGGGACAAAGAGTAGAATTGCACTTATTTCCAGATGCATTCCCAGAAGGTTTACATCAGCAAGGCATGGAAGTAATAAGTCTCAAATTTCTTTTGTAGACAAGGATGATGACAATTCCATATATGTTTGATTAAAGCCTGGCCGAAGTCATTTTCTGTTCGCTATGAAAATATTACACAATCTCCTCAATGGCTGAAGTTTGGCTGTATTCTAAAGAGACTCCGTACTTAAGTTAGTGTTACATACAATTACTATATAATGGGTGACCTGTGGAGAGCTGCAAATGCCATAAAGACTACAAAAAAAATCAACATGAATTGAATAATTCAATGCAGTTAACTTGCAAAGAAATCCCATTTTCTCTCATTAAAATACATTTATTTTAAAAGCATGAAAGCAACAGAAGGAAAAACAATCATCCAGTGAGGGTATGGCATTAGCAGACTGTCATTGCTTCACACAATTTTTCGCTGCAACCCAAACACATGATGCTCATAAGCACCTTCACAAGGAATACAATACACTCTCAATAATGTTAGCTCTACATATAATAGTCTGCAAAAATAAGCCATTGTTAAAGGAATAATAAACTAAAATATTACATGAGAAGTACTTAGCATTGATGCATGTGTGAATGAAGAGGTTTTATTGAAGGTTAATAAGCTCAGCAGAATCATCAAGCAGCACATTCTTTGTTTGGACAGTGCATGAGGTCAGAAGGCACAACACTGTGTGGCAGGTTTGAATGGCTAACAAGGCGTTGTTGTTTTGGCTGTCTCCATCAGAGAAACTTTTTAAGGCTTATGTCTAAAACTACATTTGATGTTTCTTCAGGCAAATTTCAGGCACATTCTTGAGACATGATGGACTACTGACCACTTTGAAACCAGTGTCGCACTTTTTTGTTCTAGTTGTTATTCTTGCCTTCCAGTTAGGCTGTTGGTCTTCGGACAAGGCACTTATCTGAACTTAAGTCCAAACATTTGTGGTGTTTAGCTTTCATTGTACAGTGAGCAATGAAAATATATATATATTTTTTTAATTGAATCAAAAATAGAATGTTTTACACAGAAAACTCATGAGCACTCAACAAACTGCATAAATAGAATAGGGCATCAGATCCCATCGTTTCCTGGCCAGCTTTAACGATTCAAAGATTTCTAATGATCATAAAGGGAAAAAAGGATCTTAATATTGGTGCTACACTTAAAAGTAAAAATGTGGATGTGTTGGACAGGGGTCTCTCTTTAATGAAATGCAGGGTTTTTGTAATTCAATAACACAGTATATGTGCAAAGGCACTTTTCTTAGCTTGGCACACTAAATCAATTGCTGTTAAACAAATAAGGTAAATATAGGTTGAGGAGTTTACAGCCATTTTCTTCACTTCTAGTCCTGCACTTGGAGTGTGTATGTGTATGCTTATTTCATACTTTTTTTTTTTTTTTAAGAGTTAAGTTGAGTCAGTGTATGTGTGTTTATTTATTTTGTCTTTGGCAGGTGGCATGGCACTAGGTACAATTACAGGTATAATGATGTCTAGTATTGTGTAGTAATACAGGGTAAAACTCTGGTAACATCAAAATCCTTTACTCAGGCACATGTTCAAACACACACACACACACACACACACACACACACACACACACACATACAGACAGAGCAAACCAGGACAAGGAATGAGGACCTCCTACAGGAGGGGAAAAATGTTGTTGAGCTCAGTAGCCAGTTTTCATTTGACGTCGTCCTTTGAGACTATAATTGTGCACATTACTCCTCTCCTCCTCTTCATTGTTTCCAACAATCCTCTGTCTCGTGTTGCTTTTTCTTAAGAAGAATAACTCCAAACTGTGAACGAAAAAGTCCAAACTTTAAGATTAAAGACTTGACTTAATATTTTTCACCAAGCAATGTCTGTAAATGTAACGAAGAAGCTTTATACAGAGGAACTGTGTGACATCAATAATCAAGATTCAAGTGAAAAACCTACAAAGTAATAACATGCAGCAGGCCACACTTTTGGATAAGGACTATGAGATGTACCTCATTCAAAAATCACACGATGCTCCTCATCATTGTGGTGACAAAAAAGAATGACAACAGCAATATCATGTTTAACCTTCTCCATTCACAGGTTTGATACTCACTGACAATGATGACAATGATGATGATGAGAACAGCTATCAGGATGGCCCACATCTGCAGAAAGTAAAGGTTAAGTCAATTCAATTCAAAATACATTAACTGGAATTACATTTCCAGTAATTGAAATTAAAGACTGTTTATTTTACTGATATATAGTGTGTATATATATATATATATATATATATATATATATATATATATATATTCTGTGTTGTAGTGGTACATTATAGAAAGTATGTTGTGCACAAATACAATGTATCTTTAATTATGCTTTACTTCAAGTGTTAACTATAGATGAATATTAACGCCATGTGATAACGGGTTTTCCGAGACTGAACATGATTCGTACTCTTTATTTTATGTCTTGCATGGATTTCAGTGAAGATAAATTGGATTTATTTGACTTTAAAGTGGGGGAGAAGTGTCTGCATTTTATTGCTTGGATAGGCACCTTGCAGTTCTTCCACCAGAACTTCCTTTTCAGCTTGGCAGCACTGGTCTCAAACTGGGAGGCTCCGGCCTGCAGTGCGTCTGCTCTGTCATCCAGTTCAGAAAGCTTCTGGTCACGTTCCAGCACTTTGTCTACATTAACACGCATAATGTCCACCACCTATTCAGACAGACGCACACACAGGCAACACACACACAAAACTTAAAACTTAAATAATACAGTATAAGCTATTACAATATATAAAATAGAATTTAAAAATGTAAAATATAAAAAATAAAACACACAAAATGTAAAAAAGGTGCAATGTAGGAGCTGTGCAGTGGACTATGAGAAAAAAAATCTTAATGTGTGTAATGACATCATGCTTCTAGTGTTGAGTAACCTCTAACAATGTTACAAAACACCAAGAGGTGAGACCTTACAAGGTAAGACGTGTTATACATGAGCACCTCTGCTTAAAGAACAGTCAGTCTTGAATTAATCAGGCACGTGTACAGAAAGTATCAGCGAATAACCCAAATGTTCCACTGATCCACAAACCCCACTACTGCCCCTCCTCTCAGACAGAGAAGCAGGGTGGAGAGAAGTGTGTAGGCCCATGCATGCTCTTACATAACCAGAGACAGAGATTATATAAGCCTCTGCCAGCCAATTGGAGGCTTTGTGTGACATGCTAAGGTTAAAGTTCTGCGTGGGAGGGGCTAACCTGAAGGGAGGGGCAACAGGGCTGAGAAAGCGAGAGGCAGAACAGTAAAGGGGATTATGAGAGTACAGGAGGAACGAGATTTGGAACTCATTTTACTGTAATTACCTCACTGACACGGTCTTGAAAAAAAAAAAGAAATGCATCATCAAAAGGGAAGGGACAGCTTTCACTGAGTGTTCTGTAGCATGTGAACTGACATGGGGAGGTAGAGCGCTTAAGATCTACTGATTGTGTGGTGACTCATGACACCGCTGCCAAAGGGTTATGTAAGGCTCTGTTTGAGACAGACGTTAAGGAAGAAAGAAAAAAACAGAGATGAAGTGAGTGGCTGACGGGAAGGGCTGAAGTTCAATCATTTAGAGAGGTTGAGGTAAAATAATTGAGCCCCCCCCGGGTAAAGCATACTTGGTAGAAAATGCTTCTGAATTCAAGAGAGGAAATATCTCAAGAGAGCATGATATCAAAATAAATAGTGTAGATAAATGTGGTGCTTAAAAACAGACCTGTTAGAAAGCAAAAAGAGACATATCATACCTCATCCACTTGGGCTTGGGTCTGCTGCAAGCGCCTGTTTCCTGACGCTGCGCCAGAACCTTCTGGACCGGGAGCTGACCTGTTGAAAAGTTACAATAGGTGGATATGAGCCTCATGGAAGGTTTATACAAACATTCCCATTTGGAAATAAAGATGCAATTACAATTGAAAAAAAATCTATTCAAAAAAAGTTTCAATAATTACACCTTGTCATACGTCTATTTGAAGGAAGATTTCAGGCAGCACAGTATAATATTTGGGCTACATAATCTCTACTCAATTGGATAGTGCTTCATTCAACAGCAAGCAAACAGTCACTCAAAAGCATACGGCTGCAAGTATCATTTTTTTTATTTTCTTTTATGGATAGGACAGCTGAAGATAGACAGGAAATGTGGGGAGGAGAGAGTGGAGTAGACATGCATCAAAGGGTCGTGTCTGTGACTACAACCTAGCCTCTGTACATGGGGCACCTGCTCTACCAACTGAGCTTAATCTAGCGTAGCGGTTAATGCGCGCGCCCCATGTACGAAGGCTGTACTCCTTCAAGCGAACAGCCCGGGATCCATATCCCACCTGTGGCTTCTTTTCCGCATGTCATTCCCCACTCTCTCTCTCCCTGATTTCTGACTCTATCCAATGTCTTATCTCTAATTAAAAAGGCATTAAAAAGCCCCAAAATAAACCTTCAACAAACAGGGTTCAAAATGATACTGACAGGGCGCTTATTTGATACTTTTTCCCCAATAAATAAAAATTACTACAGTGGAAATCTATATCAAGAAAAAACTAGGCAGAAATGAGGGCAGTAAATCCATTTTGTATTTCTCCTTCCCTTGACAAGAAACACTTCCATGATTGACCAATAAACTGGTACAGGATATCAAATATAAAAGATGGTCAAATATTGTGTATATATATAAAAAGAAGCATCTTGAGGTTTTCTAGACATGAGGATCATCTCTGTGTCAGACACGTCTGCTCATATATTCAGCAGGCTGAAGTGTTTGTACTTCATATTAGAGCTTGTAAGATATATTGATATATTTTCAAAAATATAGAAATACTAGAAAATATAGTTTATATCAATATAGTTTATGTTGTGTTAAATAACCTTACATGTTTCTTCCATAGAGCCACAAGTTGGCCTTTTGCTCTCTCGCTGTCTGTCCCTCTTCACCCCGCCCCGCCTCCCTCCCTCTGTGAGAAAATCTCATAAACCACCTGCACAATAAAACACACAGCTGTGTTTTTTTCTTGTGCAGGAAATGATCACTTTTTTTATTTAAGGAGCGTTTTATATTTCACCAGTTTATTGTTCATGGTGACACTGTGCAGCTGGTTGTTAATAAACGTGCTTGCATGACATTTGGGATTTAGCCCAACTGGATTTGAATTAGAAAAGTCTATTTATTTATTTATTTACAAGAAAAAAACTTGAGCTATGTATTGACATCATTACTATCATTATTGAGCTGAACAAATAAATATTTTTGTGTATATATATATATATATATATATATGTATGTATTTTTGGTCCATATCGCACCTCCCTACTTTATTGTTCTGTTCTTATCAGTGTGGTCGCTGAAGTGTGTTTAAAAATAATCCTTGGAGAAGTGTGAATGGATCATTAGAGAGTTCAGTTAACTTGTGTGTCATTTAAAACAATGAACCACAAAAGTATTTGAAAAGGAAAAACAGAACAAGTAAATATCCCCATGTATTTTTTTTACTTCATGATTCTAACTGAAGGTCGTCTTTTGTAGGCTTTATCCCTGCAGCCTCATGCACTGAATTCAAGTTAGATACTGCCACCCTCTGACATGAGACAGCATTGCTCTGCAGCGTCTGAACTTCTCTAAAGGAGATAACTGAAATTGAGCCATAAACACATATTATAACTTAGTCTAATGCATATATTCAGAATAAACATAGGCTGGAATGAGAGCCATGGCTTCTGTTAATAAATGACTCATTTTCCTGGCACAGCCATGCATACCAAGATGAAAACACAAAAGCCACAAACCCTTCCTGCAAAACAACTTGTATCATCCCTTGTGACGAGAAAAGCTACAAATTAAAATGTTGTCCTAAAGAGTGTTGTTATATTTCAAACACAGGTTTCATATTAAATCACTTTGATTTGCACTGTTGCTGAAATATAAATAAACTTGACCAAAGATGCCTGTGGTGTGCAGTGAATTCATGACTACAAACAAGTTCTGCTGTGCACCAACTCTCACACGAAGGCTGACAAACAATATCATCATCTAAACTTAAGCTACACAGATCTTCTGATCAGGACACTGTTGACAGATGCAAACCCTGACCACCTCTATTTGATCACTTTCTTAAATTAGAGAAAGAGGGCACTTCTTGGCTTCAAGATAACATCAAAAGTTAAACAAAACAAGATGACAGTGCTGATCTGTTTCCAAAACACAATCATCAGAGGGTACTGACAGCTGAGGAAGAAGATGAGGCATTTCCATATTTACCGCCAAGTCTTCCTCACTTCTCTCCAAAATAAAGACTGAATTAACACATCCAAACCTTTCTTGGGATACAAAAGGTTTAAAAATGTAAGAAACTAAAGGAACGCAAAAGGAAGCACACTACACTATCCATGCTATAGCTAAGTATCAATGTGTACAATCTGATCAGAGAAGTCAGAAAACAACTAATTTGTGTAACAGCCAGTTGATCCTCCAACCTGGCTGTTACTTTACACTGAGCTGGGAAAGTTAACACAACTGATGGATTGTTTAAACGTCTGTCTGTCCACTGGTCCATTTGAAGGTTTTTCGCCCAGCTTCACGTCATTCTGAACTTTACAAGCTAGCGGCAAGCAGACAAGAGCAAGCAGCTGAGATTAATGAAGATAGTGACTTCTCTCTTGGGGAAAAAAACAGCTGTGGATTTATTTTGGACATACTAGATAACACCTGGATGTGCCGCCCAGCATTATTTACCGACCATGTTTGCGGTGTTCTTTTTTTTAAATCATATTGTCTTCTACTGTACAGTGAAAAAACGATCTCCCCTCGCTATCTACCCATAGCTGAAGTAATGTGAGTAAGCGTTTGACACAGGCTCTGTAGGTAAGCAAAGAGGGAGAAGTCAGCTGTGCCTCCTGATGTATCGATCGTAATGTTGCGTCTTGTTTTAAATATATCATATAAGCTGCTCAAAGTGATCCAAGAAGGACAGTAGCTCTCTCTCTCTCGTTATTTGACTGTTCTGTGTCCATCAAAACAACCCCTCTACTTATCAAATATAAGATTAAAGTTAAAGGGACATGAGGTCTTTTCTTTATGTGTAACTGATTGTGTTTAATGGGTTCATAAACTCTTCTGAAATTGATCACAGACCCCTGAATGGAACCAAATCAAAATCGTCTCTTGGCAGATTTTGTGATATCTGCAAATATCCTCTTGTTGAAGAATCAATACAATACCATGCTGTGCTGAAACTGCAGATTTCCATCCCTACCTTCTAAGATTGCATACATCGTCTGGAGTGAGAAACAACAGCTCACCTACATTAAAGCTGTTAACAACATAGAACACATCAGAGTAAACTCAATGGAAGGTGCACTTATGTGTGATTGCAACAAAAAAATCCACAACGTAAACCCCCAAAGCAAGACAAACACCAAGACCATCAATGGTGTAAAGGTATACTACAGCTTCTTATTAATATTCTTGAGTATCAGGTGTCCGTGGCAAAACGGAAAAGATATTCATGTATAATTATAATAGTATTATACATTACAGAAAGTGTCTTTTTGGCTCATGTGGATGAAAGACACCAAATCCCAGAATGCACAGCACCGCAGGCCACTCCCACTAAGGTCCTCTAGTCCAGAATCAGAAATACTTTATTAATCCCAGAGGGAAATTCGATTGATACAGTTTCTCCAAAATATACAGTATAGCAGTAGAAATATAGAAATAAAAACATTTACAGACATATTTACTTCAACACATAAGACCGTTTCCTCAACTGATTCAGAGAGAAAACAGACTCTATGTCTGTGTCCATAGGCAAACAGTGAGAGCACCGACACTACCAGTCCGTCCCAGCTCGAGCCGGCCCCGGCTCCTCGTCCTCACCGCCGCAGACAGGCAGGCCTTAAGTCTCGGCTGCTGAGCTGGCAGCCGCCGGCGGTCTTGTGTCGCGGCGGCCCGCATCGGCAGCAGCCAAAACACAAGACCAGCCTCTCGGCAGCAGCCATCTCGTCACTATATTTATATTTTTTCTTCCATTACCAGCTTTTTCCATAGAGCCTGTTAGCATAGCTTCCGAGCAAAATGGCGGACATTAATTTTCAATTCTGGGAGTGAGTTCCCACCCACTGATCTGTGATTGGTCTGTAGCTTCAGTGGTCAAAAATATGAGGAATTAGCATTGTAGTTTCACCCCGCGAACGGCAACAGCTTCCAGTGACGCAAAAATTGTCATTTTGCATCACTGGAAGCTCCTTTTCAAACTCAGAAATACGACCATTCAAAAATACTACCAGGTTTCTAATGATACAAAGCTTAATGCAAATGAGTGAAGTAACCCTTTAAAATGGACATGGAAATGTGGGATGCTAGTTCTATTGCTGCCAATAAAATTAAACACACCCTTTGACCGATCACTAAAAGATAGACTCTACTTCTACAGTATGAAATGAATTCATATCGTCCAGACTTCCTCAGTTAGGTGGGAGGTCAATGGATGCAGGGTGGGGGAGGTAAACAGAGGAAACGAGAGACATTTGACTTGCCCTACATTTTTTGTAACATGACTAAAATGTGTTATTATAATATTTAAATCCAAATAAGACTATGAACTTGTTTCACGTTGCTTTCAAATGACTATACACGTAGTCAGTCGCTTGGTCAGCCAAACAAAAAACTCGGATCCAGAGAAAGGCTAATATTAGCTTTTAGCATATACTCAATATTCAATATTTATCCAACTGCGCACTTAACTGTCGCTTCATTGTGTCATTTAGCTGTCATTTAATTGAACAGCTTGTTGAATGCTGATCGTTTATTTATGTTATTTAAAGTAAACAAGTCCTGATGTAGCTACTGCCGCAACAGCTAGCTTAGCCGAATCTGGAAAACTTCTGTCCTAGCACTTGTTGCATGCTACCACCAAACTTTGGGCGTAGCTTTTTTCTGTGATCCTGTTTCACCAAAACACCCGTTAAAGTGGTATACAATGCAATTACAGGTTAGATAGTAACATCTGACAAGTTAAACGATTGTTAAATAGGCAACTTACATTTTGAAATGAAATTTCTGTGAAGGATAATGACGCTGGGTGAGTCTTGTAGCCTGTAAGCTAACAGTGAAGTGTCAAGCCGTAACAGTCGTCGTTGTTATGCTGCGTTCAAGAACTATCAGAATTAGGAAAAGTTAGATGATTGTAAAAGTCATATAAGTCCATCACTAAATCAAACAAAGAAAGCGGGATTTTTTCCTCTATTTGCTATGATACATTGTAAAAGTGAGTGATTAAAGATAAGTTAGTTCAGATAATAACTTTTGGTTTACGTTTGTCTATAATACCCTAATTTTAAAGCATATGTAGGCCTATCCCCTGATATTATGACTAATTTATCATGTCAAACTGTAAAAGGTGTCCCTCTGCTATCAGATTTCCCGATTACAATTCAAACAATATATATGCTCACTTTTTGAGTTACGTTTTGTTGTCAGATTAAAATAAACTCGTCTTTATTGTCCTACTATCTAGGTGTGGGCAAACAACGAACACTTGAAGGCAACATTAAAAAGGCAGTATAGGTCGTTGCTCTCTCTGCATACCTGCATAAATACTCAGAATCACATTTTAAAACGTTAAAGGGTGCTATTTATTGATAAGAATTCATTACATAACATAAGACATTAAATGATATGAGACCGCCTCAAATCAGTGAATGTTCACCCTTCCTTCATTCCTTTGGTCCATCGGTCTAATATGCAAGGAGAAAGCAAACCAGCAAAGCCCGTGATCATCATGTGACATACAGTAGGGTACTATTTATTTCTATTTAAAGTTAGAAGAAGAAAACATAGAGGGTTCATACATTAAATGTTACGGGCTGTCATGGCAGAACATGAGTTATGCTACCTTTCCTGTCAGACTTGGACTACAACACCGCAATTAATCACTTGGTTAACTGGGCTAGAACTAATTCCCTTGGTTGTTACATAAGCAGATTTACGATTGTTACAAAGAATATATCAACACAACACAAAAATAACAATACAAACAGGTTCAAATTCCAAAAACAAATGCTCAATTAATGGGGGGAGGGGGGTGTTAATAAGGCCATAGAGGGGACTTTATCCTTCAAATAAACCTTTGAACATTTAGTTTATTGCATCTTCAAATTTAAAATCACCAAAGTTGGAGACCTATTGTTTTCACGAACAGTGAAACAGTTTCATCTGAAAATGAGCAAAAACTTTAAAACAAGTGTTGAACTAAGTCTAGTTTAAGTTTTCATTTAATTAAAATATTTTACACAAGCGCACAATTATTTCAAACATCAACATCAATGTAGGTTCTTAAGGACTCAATGTATGCGACCACAAGTTGTAGCCCAAATGCCTTTTTATTTTGCATTCCATCATCATCAGACTTTTCTATCCTAGTCCAGTGACTGTTGAATACAACCTGCTCTTCAACTGAGTACTCATCAAAGGTAAAAGTACCCATGTGTTCAGTCAATTAGCCTCCTGTTCTTTGAACAAATGTAACAGCTGCATTTATATAAACACAATTGTTTACTGTTAGGAAGTTTTATTTAAAGACATGTTTCATTTTCTATAAATTACTTTTAGCATCATTGTCCTGTGAAGATCACATAGTTTTAAGAGGTTTACAGTACTTGTGGCGAATTTAAAACGAAAGCCCTGTTTTTAGCTTTGTGACGATACATTTACCAAGCCACACACAGGCTGGGTCACAAACCTATGAAGAATACCAAACAACCATGAGACAAATTATTTTTGTTCAAAGCCTGTGAGAGCAGACGATAGATAGATAGATAGATAGATAGATAGATAGATAGATAGATAGATAGATCCCGAGGGAAATTCTAATTTACAGTACACAAAGCTTTAAAATAAATGTCATGTTTTGAGCACTTGAAGGCATCAGAAGTCTCTTTACAGTAATAAGCATGGTTAGTTTGACATCTTGTCTAACAGCCACCTTTACTCAGGAAATAAATGGTCCTGTCAGGTGTCAGTTTGTTTATTGATTTTGGACAAACAAGCCCAATAAGATACATACAGACAGAAAGGTAACTTACCAAAAATAAACTCCAACAAATAAGTGTAAGACCTTAAGACCTAGAGTCTGTTTTCTCTCAAAAGAACAGATATGGGGTTAAATGGTGTGCAACGCTCCTGTAGATTTCACATAAGAATAAGAGAACTGAAGATGTTTATTTTAGCCCAGATTTCTACTGAGACAATGTGAGAATAGTTTGGTCTGAATATCAAATTTAATACAAATTGATACAAATCCATACATGCATAACAAACATTAATATAAATGTTCTTTTTTTTTAAATCTCTGTTGAAAATGGTTAAGATAGACATAACTTGCGTACATGATCTTGATGTCAAACATTTAAACATTGATTATGAACTTTTAAACATTGATTAATATATACTACAAAATACACCTAACCCTAACTTACTTACCAAATTGAGGGAATATAATATTTGATTTTATATGAATACTGAAACAGTGTTTACTAGATTTATATTAGGTGATATACTGGCGACCTACATTTTCTACTTCCACCTCTCAAGTAATTGACCTAAAGCAAATAACAGGATATAGTCCAGAACTAAACTTCATACAGTAAAAACTGTGAAAACAAATAACAACATTTCTTTATCATCATGCTCAATCATTTTTAACTCAAAAGAAATGAAGTCATGCACACAGTTTAATCCCTTTTTAACAAATCCTCCTAATCATTTGCTCACAGGTTGCCGTTTATCTTATTGACATTACCTTGGATTTTATATTGCATAATGTAAGTCAGTGAGTTCACACTGATATAAAAATCAAAGTTGCCAGTGGTACCAGGATGAGTTTTTTTTGGAAAACAAGTGCTTCCCAATAACATCATGGCTCCTGTGCTCTCTTTGTCAGCTACATCCCAGACCCTTCATCCAGCACAGCTCCCCCTCCAGGGCTCTGCAAGAAGACAGAGAATGTAGGGCTTTATTTTAAATGCATGTTTAATATAGCATTCATTAAGCATAGAAGAAAAGTGAAGAGTCAACATCAAACCACAAAGACTTACTTCATGTATTTCTTTCTGAGCAGCCCCTCCATGATACATCATGCTGGAACTCTCCTCCTGTAAACAAGTTACTCATAGTTAATCCTGGTAGCTGTATAAGTGGTGTGCTTTTCACCAAAGATGTATGTGAAAACAACATGTACCCAAATGTCCTAAAACATGACAGCAACCCTAGATTATCACATTCCACCTCTCTGCTTGCTTTTAAGCCAGTCATCTGATATTTCTCGCAGGTGCACTAAGTAACAAAGTGTACGTTAATGGGCCGCCTTCACTTCTGCCTTTAGCGCGGTAATGGTTGATTGAGTTACATCTCGTCCCTGTCGAACAGAGGGGAGCCTCTCAACTCTTCATTCCAGGATCTCCACTTGGTCTTTTATTCCTTTTGGCAAAGACCCAGCTGCCCTTGCTGATGGATGGCCCTGTTCTCTAAATGAAACCTTCTTGTTAACACCGTCTGCAGTTGCCAACATCAACACTTATTTTGAAGCATGACAACAGGCAAAGAGAAGTTGTGTAAAAAAATTCTGTTTGAATTCTTATTCAAATGACCATGCTTGTGATTTAAAATGCTTATCTTATACTCTGTAAGCTCAATCAGAAATGTACACATATTAATTGATACATTCATTTAAAAAATAATAGAAACTATGTAATAGATAGCATTAATGTGCAAAACTTTGGATGAATTACATTTTTTATGTTAATGAATCCTTTATCGTGTAGTTTCTGCATGTGCATGTTATTAAGCATTAAATGTAAAGATAGTAAAGCTGACAGAAGACTCACCAGTTCCACAACTGCTTCCATCAGTTCTCCATCTTCGCTGGCCTCAGTGCTGCATCCTCCAGGGAAACACTCTGATGAACGCTTCACTCTTAATTTCTGAAGGAAGTCCATCGCTGTAGATTTTCTCAGCAGCGCTATCAAGGTAAGATAAGATAAGATAATCCTTTATTTATTACACAACAGGGAAATTTACATTGCTACAGCAGCAAAGAGCAAAGATTGCAAACAAAAAGTGAACACAGTACAATTTAAATAAAAAAAGAAAAATTAAGAATGTACAAAAAAATAGATAGATACCACAACATAGATTTAAAAGGTATCAAGGTATATAAAAAGTTGACAAAGATGTCTTATCTTCAAAGAACATAGCTGGCAGAGTGAAATATCAGGAATGCTGTAACACTCAAAAGCATCTTACCTCCCTCACTGATGTAGGGGATCAGGAGCATCACAGTCAGCAGGGTTGCAGCCATGTTCTCGTATAGACTCTCACACACTCGAGTGTTGTGCCCCCTTTGCAGCTCCTCATGCTTTTTGTTTGTCACCTGGGAAATCCCCACGCCCACTACAATCCCAGCAGCATTGCCCAAGAGGCATTGGACGGATTTGTAACAAACATTGAGGGTTATAATTACACAGCTATCAATCCTTGTGTAGTGACAATCTAATGCCCAAATTTCTTATCTTGCTTTTAGTCACTTGCATAGGTGTATGGAAAGTTCTTGACGTGTAAAAAATAAACAAATGTCCAAAATTAAAGTACTTTCTGATGTTTATTTTCACATATGAAGCAGAGACAACCCGTGATGATGATATGATGAGTTGTTATTTCTGAGATTATACTGTTGGTTGTCGTTCTTTTGTTATGTTAAATAGCCTACTTGCGTTATGTTGTGTTACGGTAAGAACCAGATGTTCCCACCACCTATGCCCTCGTTTCCTGTTCACCTGTGACATATAAACACTGAACCAACCACCTGACCAATTAACCCAAATGATCAATTATCACCACCTAGTGCCCAAATTAAGTAAATAAATCAACACACAAACAAAAGCCATTGAAATACAATACATAAATACACACACACTGAATTGGCTCCTACAGTTTGTAAAAGCTTGAAACCCATGAGGAGTGAAGTGGATTTCTGTGACTGTTTGAATTGTATAACTAGGTATTACTCCGCATACCTTTTGAAGGCCAATGTAAAAAAAAATATATATATATACATATATAGTGCAGCCCAGCCGGTAGAACCGCACTCTGAAGCACTGGAGGGTCTTAGCATTACTGTACCACCCCCACCTAGCCTTGGACGATCTGGAGTACATCCGCACAGCTGCAAGATGTCACAGACATGGACAGCAGAAGTACTTCGATGCCAGCCTCCTGTACCTGCCACAGTTGTTGTGTTGACAGTGGGGACCATCTCTCGTTGGTGAAGGTCTGAACTGCCGTTGCAAATGACCTCTTCCTCCTGCCTCTGGCGAAAAATGACACTCGACTGCTGTTAAAGAGCTCCAGGAGAATGAATCAGCGTTGCCATGCCTGGTGTCCTGCCTGAGGCTGGATTTTAAAGTCTACAATTCTACAATTCACTTAGCAGACGCTTTTATCCAAAGCGACGTACATCAGAGAGTAAGCACAACACAAGCAAGGATCTAGAAAAAAGGGAACAATGTCAGTAAGAGCAAACGATCAGCTTTGAGTCTGATTGGACACACAGGTGCTGACAGGAACAGAGGCAAAGCACAACATTGAGGGCAGTTCTTGAGAGCTCTAATCAGTATAGAAACCATCTTATAAGTCATCGTTATCAAACAAAAACAATCGTCCCAACCATCATCATCATCAATAATATGGAGACCATCATCATTAAGTTAGTAGGTATTCATGAAAGAGCTGGGTCATGTCATAGCCTTAAAGGGCCACAACCAAAGGGCAACCTGGCCTTCGGACTTTTTGAAGTTCAGGAGTCTGATAAGTAAAACATTGTTGGTACAGAGGAGGAAGTGGTCGCCGTGCAGGTGGGTGGAAATGCTATGCAACCACCAGCAGTTCGTGCAGAGTAATACAGTAATTCCAATCTGCATGAGTCAGGGCATGGCTGAAGTAGGCTGCAGCATGTTAGCCACCTTCTTCCTGCTGTGAAAGGACAGCTTGACCCCACATTGCTGGCATTGGTGTCAGTGATGAAGCAATGACTGTATGATGAAGCAATGACTGTATGATGAAGCAATGACTGTATGATGAATCAATGACTGTATGATGCCAGACCAAGAAAGCTCTGCAGCTCACAGACATTGGTTGGAGTAGGCCAGTCTCGACAGCGACCACCTTAACTGGGTCTGTGGCTACCCCGTGACCTCTGACAGCCCAGGAATGCTGTCTCTCTTCTTAGTAGTTGACACTTAGCAGGGTTCAGCCACAGACCAGCTCCCCTGATGGCAGCTAAGACTTCTACCAGGTTGGTCATGGCCCTGTCAAAAATCGTAAGAGTGCACTAGCAGGTCGTCAAGGTACAACACGCAACTATTCCAAGGGATTTCCACAAGAACTCTCTCCATCACCGGCTTGAATGTTGCGGAGGCATTGCAGAACCCAAACAGCATGGAAATACCACAGCCCTTGCCCATTCGTGAAGATTGTCTTTGGTCTATGCCTCTGGCAAGCTCCACCTGCCAGTAGCCACTTTGAAGCAGGATCCCCTGATGTAGATTTCGGTGGTTAGGCCTGGCACACCACCTCTGACTTTTTCTCATTGTCTTATAGGTCTAGCATGAAGCTGATGTCCACTGGTCCTCTGCTGGCTAGGTTGCGTCAAGAGCACCAGCTTGGTGCATTCAGCTTCTCAGAGAGCCCCATTAAAGCATTTGGGTATGACAAGGTGTACATGTCAGCGCAGGCACGCTGGTGATGGCCCTTGGAGAAAAGCATGGAGGGCCAGCTCCTGAACCTGGGAGGGGTATGGCTCTAGGGATGTCATTACATTTAACTTAGGCAGCTTGACTAACATTTTATAAGAGGCAGCGGCTGAGGGTACCTGGTTAGCTCGTGGTTAGCTCCTGGATGTATTATAGAATAGATACAGCTGCTCAGTGGCTTCTGAATCAAAAATGTTTTACTTGCACGTGCAAAAGTACCCGGATCTTTTACGTTACTGGGCCCATAGAGCATGCGGATTTGGAGGTGCAGTTGCGGTCCTGATGCATTTTCATTGTTTATACGCTAAAATACCAGGTTTTGACACCATGGATATGAGCCTCAGGGCAGGGAATTCCAAAGGATTGGTTCTATCATCTCAAACTCACGATCACCTCAAGTCTTAAAATGTGTCTGTGGGACAGACAGCACGTGTAGGGTGTTCAACCTTTCGTGAACGGGTGGGTGAATACGGGTGAATTCGTTCTGACAAATATTCTAGGGCCTGACCGTGAATGACTCTGAATGTCAGAGTGAGAATTTTTAACTTAATCCTATAAACCATAGGGAGCCAGTTCAGAGATTTAAGTATGGGAGTGATGTGAGAATAGAATCTGATCCTGTCAGTGGCAAAACAATCACATTTTAAGGGGAATACTTTGAAAGATGATGTTGCAGATGATCTAAAATATCAGTTAATTATTAAAGCAGCTGATTCCAAAGCGTTTTCCACTTTTTGGTTATTTAGAATTAAACTTGTAAAAAAACAAGGCGCATTCCGGTTTTGAAATAATCTGAATATCTTTTTAATCTTAATGACATTGAGCAGATAGCATTAAACAAATTATGTCTGCATATCATCCAAGTGTATCCAAGTATGATTTCTGTGGTTAATCTGTCACAGATACCATACCGGGTTGTTCCAATAGATGGCAGCAAAGTCAAATAGAAAAATCCGTTTGGTGAAACCGGTGAAACCTGTAAGAACTATGTAACTATTTTTACAGTCTATGGTAAGAACAGGCACAGCAAGAACAGGAATGAAGGAAGTAAGAGCCAATAACTTCAGGGAGACGCTGATCCATTTTTTTATTTAATAAAAAGGTTGGGGGGGGGGGGTAAAGAAAGAATTATGCCTTTTTCTGCATCTTAATTAAACACATAGTCTAGGCCAGCCTTTCCCAAACTTAAAACTGCCGCTACAAAATTACTCCGGGGCCCGTTATAAAATAAAAGTTTTGACTACAGCTATCACCCTCAGTTAGGGTAAATTATTGGACATGACAACATAATATTATGGCAAGATAGACACCAATGTTTACTGAACATTATGTCCATGAATAGTCATTACAGGCCTTACTAATCACTTAAAGGGTTGACTCATGCTTAATCATCATTATTGTGATATTTATTTTATTTTTATACTTTGTGGAGGGCTTTTCGCGGCCCACCTGCAGTACCCACAAGGCCCACCAGTGGGCCGCGGCCCACACTTTGGGAAGCACTGGTCTAGGCTAATCAAAGTCATTTGGGGGAAGTATTTCTGTATCACTTTGAAAGTCTGAGGGAAACCTCAGTTAACTTGTGCAAAATTCCTCTCATTCTTGTTAAAATTATTTTGTAGCTTTCATTTAGCAGATCACCCTATTGTGAATTACATAAACCTAAATTACTTAATCTAACACTCTGACGAGCACAATTAAAAAACCTTCTGTTATTTGTTTTAATCATCATCTTGTCGTTATTAATCATTATTAGGCTGTCATGTTTTCTTGGCTCCCAGAGATCAGCAACTTTACCTGCCTGGTGAACATCACCATAACACCCTCCATGATAGGTCTGAAATACTCAAATTACAAAGGGAACAAGCTTCTTAAAAGCAAGAAAATAATTACATTTAAAGAAATCGCAGTTTAGGCTTTAGTTTTTTGAGGCATTCAGTATTTTAGTATCTCGATTAGACAATTATACATGGTACTGGATCATACAGAAAATTTATATTGTAGTTTTCAACGGTTTAAAAGCGATAGCAATAATGAAAAGACCGAGCCAGCCAGGAGTCGAACCTAGAATCTTCTGATCCGTAGTCAGACGCGTTATCCATTGCGCCACTGGCCCTATAAAAATCTATTCACATGGTCCCTCCGTTTTGTCTTTTAGGCTACATTTCTTATTACTTGTTAAATACTCTCACAGTTTGTTACAAAAATCTAAGGCATATCCCTATCTAGGATTTATCAGCTATGACGGACCAAACGTTAATGAAAATCGATGAATATAGTCCAAAATCTATAAAGCCAGGAGTCAATAAACAATGTAACGTAATGAAGCAGGCTTGTGCCACTGGCCCTTCAGGCTTCTGGGATATTATTTCCTCGGTTTTGCCTCTCAGGATTTTTACTCCCTAGTGCCTGCCGAAAGACACAGTCTATGGTTAACACCTATGGTTAACACCCACCTAGTAAGACAATTTAGCAGAGTAGCTGAACTAATAATCCTATAGGCTATAAAAATAATATTTTTTTACACAACATCATTTGATTTAGGCAAATTGTAGTTTAGCAACAATTCCATTTTAGTGGTAGGCTATCATATCTAGGCCTAATTAAACATGGATTATCAATCATATTAACCAGGGCCAATTAGGCCTACCAAAGAAAGTGTACTCTATAGTGATGGAGAGACTTATGCTATTTAATGTGATAGCCTATCACTTCATGCCACTTAAATACGGTTAATTGACTTCATACAAACATTATATTAATTTGTCTAGAAAGTCTGCACATCTTCAACGAAGCTGTTGAATTGAGGCTAACTTGTTGGCACCATCACAGTAAATAAAGTTGGCATTCTCAGGGACTCTGGTCAAGTGGTAATGTGTCAAATCTTGGTATCAAAACGACCGCTGATTGGCCATCTTAGAATAATCAGGGTAATGTAGCCTATAGGCTATAATAAAAGCCATTTACAGTCTATGGCCTGCCCAAAGGCAACATTTGAAAATGAAAACGTCAAGGTTTGATTCCTAGTCCAGCATTGAGGTGTCTCTCTTCGGTGGTTCAGGCCAGCAGACCAAGATGCAGCCTATATGGTCATTCGAGCACTAATTCATCACAATGTGGGAGAGAGCCAGACATTATAGTATCTGGCCTTTCTAAAGGCATTACATAACATTTAATCTTTCATATTTTTGCACATTTACATTTAATCTTTCATATTTAAGACTAGTAATGCTAAGTTAAATCCTGGTTGTATATATTCCCATTCTTAGTTTTGATATTTTTAGTGCTTATTTACTTTGTATTTAATATCATATTGTGTTTAGATTTGCTAATATTGTGTTTTTTACTCATATTGTGTGTTGGACAACCTGCTGCTGTAACGCCACAATTTCCCAGTTTGGGATCAATAAACTAATTCTTTTCTATAAAGCTAGAATTCAAACTAATACAAAACGCTGTCACAGGCCATGTGTTCTTACACAATTCCACCAGAGGTCGCCACTGGTCTTTCTTAAATTAGCTACAACTTCAGTCTACTGACTTTGGACTCCAAGGCGGTTTTCAGGTGTAATAATTGCCTTTATAGGCTACTTCTCACACATTTGGAACTGGAGGTTTTTTGTAACTCAAAAGACTTTTTAGTTTACTTAAATTAACGCACACGCGCTATTTGGTCCTCTTAATCAGATTTCTAAGGTGAGAGGCACATTTTTGCAGAGGATGCTGGCGTGGATGGACTGATCCACAGATAGCAGGATTGTGTCTGGAGTAGGAAGGAAGGACCGCACAAGAACAGAAATGTACTGTCGGGGACTGACATTTTGAGATTTTACTGTGATAATAAGTTGTTTAAAGTAGGCTATGTGCAACTTGTGAGCGCCCTGCCTCTTTTTTTTTTTTTTTTTGCGTTCATCAGCTGCATCGTGCAAGTAAGTGCGCGCGTCTGATCCACACAGTCGTCTCCTCTCCTCTCCGGATTCATGTGGATTATTGTGGCGTTTGTTCTGGCAGCGGCCGGGCCTGATGGAAGCTGGGGATGTCAACTGCCCCACGACTGGAGACCTCAGACAGAAGCGTGCCGTGCCGAGCTGGCGGAGATCATTGTCTTTGCCAAGGTGTTGGCACTGCATGAGGAATCTTACAGTATGTACAGGCACAACGACTTGCCGCGGGAGCACGACAGCAACATGTTCTTCTCCGCCGAGATTGAGCTTCTGTGTGATCAGGCATGGGGCAGCATGCTGGAGGTCCCTGCCGGCTCCAGGTTTAATGTCACCGGGCTGGGATACTTCCACTGCTTCTCCTATAGTGTCACCAAAAACAACAACTACTACTTCTTTCTAAGGTGAGGAACCCAGATATGACCTCAAGATGATGACATATTGTGGCCGATGTGATCCACTTTCCTAATGTGTAGTGTAACTAAGAACAATCTTTGCTCTTTCCAGAGTCGTTTTTCACTGTAGCCTATATTTTTCTATAAAGGAGGTGATACAGCCTGAAAAAATACACAGCAATGTCACAGGGTCCTGGAAAAGCAGGCATCATTTGAGTCAATAATGGCTGGCTTTCAATAATGGGGCTCCACCATTAGTATCTCTGCACAAATACATTTGCTTCACCTCATCCTTTCACGTTGGAAATTCAACTTCGACCGCTTCAAATCCAAGTAGAACTTTATTTAATTAATTTTGGATTAAACCACAAGTTCAAGGACTGTGTTGTCAAGGATTTCAGTCTGCTTCCAAGTCTCACAATGAGACACTTTGAATCACATCATTGTTTGGCTCCTCTATTTGTCCCTCAGAGCTCAGGGCCCCTCTGGCACAGGGTACACTTTAAAAGGGGTTCAATCTCTAAACTGGAGGAGAAGACGTGTGTCTGGTGATTCAGTGGGCCAAACATTTTGAGAATAAACAACACAGAGTTTGTATGTAATATAACTAACTTCTAGAAAACGCTTTTGCAGTATTACATTGCAAGATTTTGCATCCATTCTAGCCTTTATTTAGTTATACGTTTAAAATTGGTTAAATTGGAGAGAGGAGCAGTGAAGTTGAATTGATATCATCATTCCAGTCCACCAGGATTCCCTATCTTATATCTTTATTAGTTATCTCTGTCTGTTTCTTCAATAAAACCAGCAGAATCTTCAGACCTGAACGAGGATCTGTCATGAAAAGAAGGTAATAGGCTACTCTAGGGTGACTCAAATGCTTGTTGGCCAGGGAAGAAACATGTGTAGTCAAAAAGCAGAGTGTTGGCACCATCCTGACCTATTCTCTTTCAAACAGAATCCCTCAATGGGAAACCCTATTGATTCTGAGTTTATAATATATTTAATGACCTGCCAAACCTTCTTCTCAGATTTCAAAAATCGTATGTGGCAGCTTAAATCCTAAATGTCTGTGTTGGACAGAAACAACACTGTTACTCAGGAAACGTTGATTGCATTCCAGCCAGTGTAATTACAGAGCCAGACATTTCCCAACAGCTTGAAGGTAAAACTACAAAAATATTTTACTCAGGAGAGTTATCTGCATGCCAATATCTGATAGGACCACCCTTTGTCCTGCTGAAACAAACCAGTTTGCTGCTTGATGAAGAACATGTGCTGACAGGTCTTACTGATGTATCCTTGATGATGTGTGTGTTGTGTTTTTTTTTCAAACTGATGAAGGTTTTGATGTTCAGGTTATTAAAAAACATCCTTAAAACATTTGTTTGGCTGTTCCACACAAGGGTCTGCAGCAGCGTTCTTTAGAGCATATGTAACACTTCATATTCACAGAATCACTCACATTGTGTATTGCTGATGAAGCCTTTTAAGTTGATTCCATTCATTTTAATCCCCTTTGTGGTTTTGAAACTATCTGGTCATTATACCTGGAATCAGGCGAGTGAACACCACGGGGAACGTCCTGGAGCGATGGTCACAACAGAGCGCTGTTTAAATGCAGACCTGATGACAATTAAGAGCCTGTGATTACTCCAGTAAACCAAAGCAGTAATCTTTCCAGTGTTTACCAGGAACATACTGGTGAGGGAAGCCCTCCTCCCCTGAAATAGCGACCCACATTTCCCTCTGCAGAGGACTTTTGCCCACAAAGGATGTGGACCATTATGGCAAACCAAACATAGCTCAGATGGGTTATTAAATTACAAAAGACCAACAATGGCAATGCTTGCAGTTTTCCTTTTGAACCAAGTTATCTGGATAAAGTGAATTATTTCATTAACCTCAAACAACAAAACTTATTTTCTATTGACACAATTATAAAATAACTTAAAATGAGTATGTGGTTGATTAGACTTTTCAGGAACTCACTTCAGCCCTGTAATGATTTTAAAGAGTAATTATCACTGAATAGTTATTTATGTAAGATATGTTAATTAATAAAATATACTCCTGGGATAACTTTGTATAGTTGTCCAGTTACCATTCATGCTTTCTGGTATGGTTCTTCTGATCTCTGTTAGACATTAGAAGTTAAAAAGAGGAACCAATCTCACGTCTTCTTGTGATGAAGACTGTGCAAATATCAAAGTGGTGTGGAATCTTTACATCCATGAGCCAGCTATTTGCCTAAACATGTCCCGCTCTATGGCTAGCACCCTCCATCTCAAACCTAAAACAGATCAGTGTAGAGTTTCAAAGGACCACTATTGTGACCCCTGTGAAACACCAAGTCCCAGGCACACATGTGCAAGCCAAAGCTAGAAAGTTCTCATCGCAGTCTCCAATGGCATGGAGCAAAAGAAAATCCAACAGAGGATCTCTCTCAGGAGCTTTAAATGAGACAGACCAAGGGCTGAGCTTTATGTTGGCTGTAAAACGTCACCCTATTTCTCACTGCTTCTAGATTCTGTCCAAAAAACAAATACAAAATCTTAAAGGCGATGAGTTATGTTTAGTTTAGTTTCCATCATTGAAGAGTCCAGTTCCTCTGAATCAACAATCCTGTCTGACCTCACGGTCACTGTGTTTTTACATGACCTTAGACCTAGCGCTTTTTTCACGCACACACACACACACACACACACACACACACACACACACACACACACACACACACACACACACACACACACACACACACACACACACACACACACACACACACACACACACACACACACACACACACACACACACACACACACACACAGTCTCTGATAGGGACAACTAAACTTTTGATGTCCCTCGAGGGGTGTAAGATGGAATCCAGATGTATGGAAACACGCTGCTTCAAGACTTCCTCCCTCACACACTTTAAATCGTAGGAGAAGATATGAAACATGCACAGTAAATCCCATTGGCTTGTCCAATCCACAATGCTCAAGTTTGCATAAAAATAGGGCAAGGATTTGTAAACAGTTCTAAAAGAAACACTTCTTTGTTATTAAACAAAAAGGGTCTAACTTTTGTCAGCTTCATAGGATAGGAAGGTGAAACCATTTGCTTTATCCCACACAGGATGGATGAGAACTACAATATTGTTCCTCATGGCGTTAACTTCCAGGACCCAATCTTCCCCGACACAGCAGACATACATCACATGTTTGCCAGCCTTTTCCAGTTTTCCAACTGTACTCCTGGTACTCAGGTCCACAGCTACACGCCGGAGTGGGAGGCTCAAGAGGACAGCAGGGTATGTAGCCCAAATCTACCACAATAAAATGATTCCTTTTAAACATTACACGTCTCTTTAGATGGTTCTTTGTCAGACATTTAGATTCAGTCTTAATATGTTCTTGATGGCCGTAGAAAGATTTGTAAAAAATAAAAAAAGTGTGGAGTGATCCTTAATAAACCCAAGTATTGTTGTGCACAAATGTTACATCCTGTTGTTTTCAAAGGAAGACTTAAAAGTAGCTGGCAAGTTAAATACATACTTCATTCATTTGAAACCAAAAACACGTTTTCTGAGGTTTTGGAAAGACAAAGAACTCCATTTAAAAAGGAAAAATCTACTTTAAAAACACGGCGTGGCAAAACATTTGTTGTTTCAAAGGCATTTCCTGCACACAAAGCTGAGCGCTTTATTGCAGAAGTATGTGTGACGTAAAGTAGACACACATCCAATGCAACGACAAAGGTCTTAAATAGTGCACAACATAATGGAGTTCATGACAGAAGAAACAGTAAGACATGTGGACCAGCTTCAAGATGTGATAAATGTTGAATTAAAGAGACCCCTTCTGTCAACTTTCTTATTCTTAAAATGAATTTATGGAAATGTAGTATTACAATGAAATAAAACCAGTGGATACACCATTAAAGTGAAAAACAGTCCTTGACGCTGTAAGCTTCTTGTATCACATCTGGGAGCCTTTGTGTCAGTAGATAAATGGTTTGCAGCCACTTTCCTTTTTTTCCCCCTCCTCAGTGAATCTAAACCTTTAGCGTAATCCCTCTGATTTGATCACTCTTCTTCAGTCTGTTTCTAATCATTTGCTGACTACTTATAAAAGCAAAAATCTGCTTTGGGTTAAGAGAATGAAAAGATGTTTTTTATTTCCACTAACAGCATGTGTTTGGGTCAGCATCTGTGATTATAATTACTCAGTGACATTAAGGTATCAGTTATGTTTCTTACATCACTCTTCTGATTGGATTTCCTCCTAGCCAAATAGAAACCACTTTCTTCTTGCTGACTTGCACAACCATTGTTTTGAGAACTGACCGAGAGTCCCGTCAGAACTGATAAGATTTTATAATTCAATGTCAACCAAAGACAAGCAAAATGCATTTAGTCATCATGAAAATAACACCAAATATTATCAGCAATGAAAACATTAGCAAGGGGGATTTTCCCACAGTATTATGGTCCAATAATACTATTTACTCTGAAGGGGTTCAATGATCACTTTCCTGACTTGATTACCCATACAAAAGCAAAACGAGGCTCACATCATTTTTGAAGCTTTTCTAATAACCTTTGTCCAAAGAAAATGTTGCTTCGACTCCTTTCCCACATCATCCCCTGCTCTGCCTCCCTGGTTGTTGTATTGCATCGACTATCCAATCTAAAAGAAGGCATGAAAGTTGCTAATTCTTTTCCTGAATCTTCTCACGCGAGGTCGTGGTCTAATGAAGTGAACAGGACGACATCATCTGCATACAAGGATACAGCAATTTTAAAGGTCCCCAACTGTCATTCAGACATCTGTCACCCACACCTTCATATGGAGGTTTGACTGATACCACCAATTAGTAGTAGACCCAAGATAGACCGGCAGCACCCTGGAGAGATTGTGTAACAATAGATTACGTATAACATCTGGCCAATGATTTTTCCCCTGTTCTCCTCCTGTTTTAATGTTGATGTCATATTCGTAAAAGCACTACAGCTTATCCTTTATACGACATGTCTTTCACTCAGAGGAAGGTTTATACTTTATGTCTCTGTCTTGGCTCCAGACTTTTTCTGAGGGTAGTTACCAAAGTATTTGTCAAAGCTCTAGCTTATAGGAGGCATGTGTTTGAGTGCAAGTCCTATTCTGAATGCACAGAACAGTGATGTGCCATTCCAACCCCCCATTGCTTTACATAACTTGATCATTCTGCTCCTGAACCCCGTCCTTTGCATTATAAAGTTTCATTCCTCTTTCAAATCCCTCATGGGACATAAGTTATAGCACATGGGAAAAATCCACAGCTAATATTTCACAGGATAATGTACTAAACAGTACTGTGGGCTCGTTGCCAGCCACACATTTCTTACATTTCCTCGAAACTCTCAGCGGTTGTTATCTGATGGAGGGGTATATCCATCAGTGTTACACACTGACCCATGTGGAAGCGTTAGGATCTGTGAAGGAAATCCACACTCAGGCAGACAGGCAGACATGCAGTCAGAGGCAGCCGGAGCAATACTTTTCACCCAGAAAAGGTCCAAGGCCTTTGGATAGTCTGTCAAGGGTTTTGCAGGAATGTTGGGTTTCATCTCGCAGTAGTATCTCACATAAAGCATGTTGTGTAACCTCTTTCAGATTTGTCCTCGTCCCTACCTGCAGCTACAGCCTGTTGTCTTTGGCTTTATATAAATTGGCTGGTACATAAATCAAACAGCATACAATGACTCTTGAAGTCTTCAAAAAAAATAAAAAAATCCACAAACTGTTCCACAGTAAGAAAGTTATTATCTCAAAATGACTTAATGATCGATTTCTTTCCATTTTCCCAAACCCCTTATTTTTCTTTTTAGGCTTAAAGGCAGCCCAAAACCTTCCTCTTCAATTCAAACACAAACAGTGAAATTTTGCCGAAAGACTTACGAGCTGTTGGCATTGCTTGTCAGCCCTAAAGAGCATGCCAGAAGTTTTCATTCATTTGACTTATCCAAAGGAAATTCAGTATCAAAAACAGCAGATGTGTCAGGGGGCTATATCGTATTCGTAAAAAAAAAAAACGCAAGTTCTCAAAATTAGTCAGTTATGGCTAGAAATCAAACAGGATTCACCCCAGAAGTTGTGGCAGATGAAAAACTGTTGGATAGCTTCATGAGAATAAAGTGTAAATGGTGTTCGAGGTAACCAGAAAGTAATTGATCAGTAACTTCTCGAAATCTCAGTGTGTAAAGGGGTCACAATCAACCACATTTTCCTGAAGTGCATTTGATCCTCCGTGTGTTACCTGTTATTCAAAATGTATGTGTTGCAATAAATGGAATAAACAAGCATAATTTCCTCTTCTTTATCACAGCTGTTGTGCTCTGCAGTGCAGAAGGCTCTGTTTGAGGAAGAGGAGAGGGTTACGACACTCTCCCAGCAGGTGCGTTCCTTGGAGAAAGCCAATGATCATCTTAGGGAAAAAGTGAAGACAATGAAACGTCTGCTACGCCAGGCCCAACGAGAAACAACCAAAGAGCAAAACACCATCGGCCTCAAACAGCTCTTCGAGTCAAAGATGCCCCAAACTCACCAAGATCAGGACACTACACAGGACCAAAAGAAGCCGCCACTTAAAAAAGTCCTCTCCAGAAATCTAAAAAACTAGAGCTTTTGAATTTTGTTGTATATAAACCAAATTAAGCTTCACATGAGGCGTCGACATCGGACAACTGAAACAAGTGTATATGAGAATGGGAGAAGAGACAGATGACAGCAGCAATGATTCAGAATCAGAATAATCGAGGAGTTTTAGTGTATTTATTTCATAGATCAAATGTTCTTATCCTGAAATAGAAAAACAACTGAAAAAAGAACAAACCCTAAAATATTAAAACAATAACATGAGCAGGCCAAAAAAAAACAGGAAATGTTGCACTAAATCATGACCAGTAGGGACATAATATCTGTGTCTCTGCAGAGCATACAGTATGCAGTCAGTAAACTCTTGTCATATATCAGCAGAATACACAGGTACTTAAGGGATGGAGTAAAGGGGGGATTGGACACTAAGTGATAGCAGATGTTTCTTATTATTTCCCTTTGAAGGTAAAAAAAACTATCCAGGTGTATTAAACTCCCTTCAGGCATTCCTGAGTTATTGCGTCACAAGAATGTGACAGCCAGAAAATAGGTTTTCTGGGACATGATGATGTGGAAGTGAGGTGGACTAATTGGTCACTTCATCATGTATACTTAACAAGATGAATGAGATATTGTCATTATAGGAAAATAAATGTGTGAGTTATGTAGGATACATAAACATATTTTACAAGGATACATCGACCTTGAACTTTGACTTGTGGCCGCGAAAATTCTCATCAGTTTATTAATTGTGTCCCAGTTTGACCAAACATTTGAAGACACTCTTTTTGAGCGTTACTGAAAAATACAAGACTGGTGTGAAAAGAATAATGTACAGGTGACTCTGAAAATGTAGTTTTTGGACATGTCTGTTGGAACGTAGGCTTAAAAAACTTTACCCTTTAACAGACTTGACAAAAGACTGTTGTTTTCTAGTTACTGGTTAAATTGACCTGTGCCATTGAGACAGTAAACTACAAAGAGACCATTCATGCCTATTTACATTTTTAGCCCCATAGCCCAAAGCACTGTGTGTGTGTGTGTGTGTGTGTGTGTGTGTGTGTGTGTGTTGAACTGCCTCCAGTGTAAAAAGGATTTAAATCAGGGGTGCCCAACCTTTTTTGAACCAAGATCTACTTTTAAAGTTGCCAGTCTGCCGAGATCTACCAGTCCACATAGTGAGCCATAGCCTTTACCAACAGCCTACAAACGCATTTAATACTCAAACAACAAACAGAAAATAATATCAGATATAATAAATGAGAGTTCTGTAAAAAATAATGCAATATTGACATACTTTTTTTAAAACTCTTATTTTAGGGTAGGCTACATTTTAATATTACGTTTGTATTTATATCACATATGTTTTCCCCTTAATTTAGTTTACAACAAACAACTTTAATCTGTGTGGAGATGTTCACAGACTACAGCAGGCTGCTGTGAGATGATGTTGCTTTTGTTAAATTAGCTGCAGACACGGTGAGAGTGAACGGAGTAAAGTCCAACCGACTGTTTGACCGGGTCACGTGTGTTCCCACCTCGGTCCGTACGGATCACGGATCAACTGTGTGCTGTAGCACTAAAAGTAAAAAGTAAAAAGGTTCGCGTGGTGGCTGGCGCTCCAGTGCAAGTGTGTGTGTGTGTGTGTGTGTGTGTGTGTGTGTGTGTGTGTGTGTGTGTGTGTGTGTGTGTGTGTGTGTGTGTGTGTGTGTGTGCGTGTGTGTGCGTCTGCGCGTTTGCGCTGTTTGTTGGTGTGTCTCGTCCCCCGCGATGCTCACAGTCATGACAGCAGAGAGGAGCAGAGAAAAGTAGCTGCAGCTTCATCAAATGCGCTTAATACTCGTAGCATAGTTTCTATATATGACTTTTTGGTAAAACATTTACCCCCCCGGTTTTACCTGCACGTCCTTGCGCATGCCTGCACTCTCTCTTGCGCGCGCTCTCTCTCTCTCTCGCTCGCTCTCTCATGCACGCAGCAATTTCATGAATAAATGAAAAATTAAATACACACAGGTCGGAAGTATACTTGGGCTCCCAACACAGGTATCGTGTGTGGGAAACACTGCAATGAGATGAAATTGAAATCACTTTTCTATTTTACAATTGTATTTTATATTGACTAAACATCTCGCGATCGACTGAGAATCAGTCAGCGATCTACCTGTTGATCGCGATCGACTGTTTGGGAACCCCTGATTTAAATGTTTCCCAGGAGATCCTCCTCTAAAGCTCTTTGTTGATTGATGGTGAGTATTCTCTCTGAATAACTGTTACTGCTAAATGTCTCAGCTCCAGACTTTTACCTTGGCTGTTTATTTGTTTAAATTCAGTGGCAGCACAAACATTCTCCAAACACTAAACACTACTATTGAAAATATGTGGAAGATGTAAAAGCACTAAAAAATTGAATTTCTCATGTTTTCTTTCTGTGCTGGACACACTATGCATTATATGAATATGATTAACATTTCTTTCTTCAGAAATGCTGTTATGAAAATGCTCCAAATCATCTGTCGGAGGTCCACTTAAGGACAAGTTAATGTGAAAGTGTCAATCATGTGTTTATGAAATAGAGCAGCTATTAATTGAAAGAGTGTTATTAAGTAGTGGTGAGAATTGAAATATTGTCTGAGGAAATACAAAAGGCTCAAACCGTGTGTGAGTGTTTAGTTACAGAGGGGCAGATGTGCCAAAGTTCAAATGCTGCAAGGTTGTTTGCTACGTCATATCAAATTTTCTACTTTTAAGTCCATCTATTTAAAGGCTTAATATGCGATTTTTCACACTTAACTGTAATATAAATCAAGTATATCCTCTGAAAATAACTCTGTGAGTCATGACTGTCTACAATGGGTGTAACACCCGAGTCCCACTGTCTGTGATGTTTTCAGAGTTTTCAGAGTCCTATCTTCACTTTGTTTACATCGCCCGGACAGCCGGCTGACTCCTCCCCTCATGTATAAAAGTTGTTTAATTGAGGGACTAGAGAAAAGAAGAATAACATACTGTACTCACTGCTTAACTGTGTTTCTAGATCACGCTCATTTCAGGTAAATTTACATGCAGTGTGAAGATACCAGCATAATAAAGATCGCTAGCATTAGCATGCTAACACAACAATGCACCACGAGTTGTTTTGGTTTCATGCTGGTGCTCAAGGGCGACATCTGCTGGATCAAAAAATCGCATATAAAGCCTTTAATGAACGTATATTGTCTCACAAATGTCATTTTTTTCTGCTTAATGCAAGGGTTATTATTCAAAATGTACTGAATGAAAGCAAAAGATTTGTATTTAAAAAAGGTGCTGAGCACCCAGTTAGGATTCATTTCAACCCTTGTAACAACGTACAGTTCACTTTAGTTACTTTTTTTTTGCATATCTCATTATCTCCCTTTTTTCTTTTATCATCTGTTTTGCTTTTCCAGTAGCATAATCCATTTTATAACATTTTATGTAGTTCTTTTTTTTTTTTAAATAAATGAACTTTACAAAACTTCCCATGTCAATGTTTTGGTCTAATTTGTCTTTATAACAAGCCTATGTACTTTTTTTTGGTAGAATTAAAAAGGGACAGAGGAAAGAATCATCAGCCAGAAATAATTCTGGAGGAAGCTTTCAACAAACAACTATAAAATAACATTTTGATTCAAAGATTATTTTGTTTAACTGCTTGCATCTTCTGCCTTACTTGCAGAATAGAGCTGTATGTATCACTTTAAATTAGCCTCCCAGTTTAGCATCAGCCAAAAGCAGAGAAAAGTGACAACTGAGACAGCAGTGAAGCAGAGAGGTAATGAAGTCAAGAGAAAGTTTCAAACCTTATGTTATGTTTCCTGCTTTCCATGTATCCGAGTCAGAGAAGTGATGAATGTCTTTTGGCATGCACAACATGTTCAGTGTGATCCAATGCTAATAAATCAAAGATGTTCAAAGATCCGGTGCAAATTCAAAAGCAACATAAATCCTAAAAATAAATTGGCCCTGATTTGACCTCTTTCTTCCTAGCCTTTGTCCATTTTACCTTCAGTTCACTTTCAAAATAAGCGCACCATTTTAGGCCCTCAACTATTTTCAATACAATTTCCAGGAGACCTGAACCAAATTTCTTCCACATGGTGCTGTTGTTTGAGAAAATCGACACATTTCAAACATGTTCAATGTCAGGAACTCTACTGCAGGATTTTTGTGCAGGGTATGAAAAGGACATTTACAAGCTTTCTACAAGCATATCAGCTGACAAGAAGTGCTCATCTCCCGTCTTTGTTAGCTCTTTTCCCCCCTTGAAATCTTTGCATCAGACAATCTTGCTTGCAGCCAACTGTCAAAATCCCATGGACCTGGGCCAAAGATGATATACACACACTGCTTTCTCAACATAAACCACTGGGCATGACCAAGCTGCAAAACAGATGTCAGGCAATATGACTGCATAGTGGTGGTCCCTTTTAAAAGACCTGCCTATCTGTGGACACGGTTTATTTATCTTGACTTGTTCTATGTTTTCAAACGCTGTTACTTTCTTTGGCTGCTCTGGTTTCTTTTCTTTTTGTGTATCATTAATCCCATAGCTTCTGATTGTGATTTTTACCCAACCTGCATGTGATCTTTTTTCATTTAGTTTTTCATTCTGTCGGCCATTTATCTGTCCTCATAAAGAAATCCACAGGAGAGATGTCTGACTTTGAGCTATGTCACCTGACTCACTCCAACGTTTCTGTAATTAATTATTTGTCTGCACTTGTAGAGCCATTGTTTCCTTTGATGAGGAAAACAGATCTTTGAGCTTTGAATAAGTTACCCCCATCATTTGAAAAGAAGACAAGCAGCCAAATGGTACTCCTGTGAAAGTGAGCAGTGTTGCTTTTAAGCAAAATCTAGTGCTAGGCTAGCACTGTTAGCATGCAGATGTAGCAGAGAAAGGAAAAACGAGAGTGAGAGAATGGAAAGTATATCAGTTTTTCCATAAACCAAATTAGATATTAACACATATTAGATGTCTGAGGAACACAATCTAATGCATGAACACTACTTCTTCAATGATTTCTAGCTGAACGTGTGTCCTGTTCTTTAGTGTATGTATGATATGAGAAATGAGTTCCCTGAGTCAAAACCAAATTCCTAGGAGTTAACCATAGACTTTTTGCCATAACTGGTCTGTGGGATTTAATCTAGTGCTACAGCCATTATTTTAGACTTGGAAAAAAAAACACTGAGCTCACTCTTTTTGGCTTGCCAAGATACTTATGCAGAAGTTCACTCTCTTGGGTCTCGAGAGACACCCACTACATGGCTGAGGCCTTAAGCACAGTATTTTCAGGAAACAGCGATTTGTGTTAGACTGGAACTGTAGAAGTCTCTAAAGGCAAACACACACATCAGTCATCCTTATTGAAACAGACGTAGACAGGCAACAATGAAAAATCACCTCCTTTTTGCCAGAATATGGCTGGTCTAATGTACAGAGATGATGAAGAAATGTTTCTACTTAAATCAGAGCCACATCCTTGGAGGGGCCGGGTAAACTGAAGCAGAAAACTGATTGACAGAGTTGTGAGGATAGAAACGCTATCACTAATAATACAGTCTATGGTTGGCACTCATTCACTGATTCTTACGCTAGGCTACTTTACATTTCCCCCATCAGCCACGCTAGCAGCATGTTGTTTTCCTCTACGGCCATCAGCATGTTTTAGTTTTTGGACTTTAGAGAAATGCAGTAACAGATTTTGATGGAGGCTAATGCCAGTAAATATGGCACACATTCACACCTTTTTATTTATAAAGTGCTGATTGGGATGCTGCCTCCTAACATTTCATCCATGTTAGTCTGGTCTTCTGGAGTGCATTTACACACTATCGAATGACTGGCTTACACTGCAGGTTCCTAGAGCTCTAATGACCTTGGAAGATCTGCTTTTGGCATCTTTGCACCGTCAGCTTGGAATTTGCTACAATGCACTTTAAAAATCAAGGCACTGGTCTCTTATGGCCATTTTAGATCTTTAATTATTAACTTCTTTACTTTTGATTGCACATGTTTTAACTGATTTTGTTTTTAATACTTTTTATTATCTGTTTGTTGGTTTTTAAATGATTTTGTTTATCTATGATGTGTATATATATGTGCGTATGTATACAGTATATGCATATACTTATATGTGTATGTGTACATAATATGTATGTTTGTTATTTTCCATTGTTTATCCTGCTCGACGTCATTGTAAATGAGGGCTATGCTCTCAATGATTTTCGAGTGTAAATAAAGACAAATAAGTCCTCACCATCATCAATGTTAAATACTTTGCTGACACTTCTACATATAGGGGATTTCTGACTGAAAAATAACATTCACATCATCTTCAGCAGTTTAGCTTATAATTAGCTACTTTGTGTTAACTGCTATAGCAAATACCGATGTGCTGACATGCTTAGCTAAGATGGTGGAAATGGTAAACAACATTGTGCCAGTGTAACCTCATCATGTTAGTAATTCTAAACTAGAGTTAAGCCTGGCATAGTGTGATACATGTAACACAAACATGCATATGTTTGCACCAATAAGCCATTAACTGCAGTTACTATGAAACAGTGAATGGTTATCAGTGTCTGCTTGGCAAAAATTCAAAAATAAAAAGTAATGGTAAAATAACACTCACGATGTATATTTGATTTTAAAAGGTGGTTTAACCGTGGGAAGACTGCAAGAGTAGGAAGAATATCACTGAATGTGTTTTTAGTGAGCGCTGCCAGAATGTTTTTTTTTTTTTTTAATATAGGCCTAATGGTTAGACTGTTTGGGTTTATGTTGCTATATTTTCCATCCCACATGTTTACAAGGGTTTTGAGTCATTGTCAGGGATTTGAGGCTTTCTGTGTTTCATTCTCAACCACATGTGAAGTTTTCACATTGTTTGGAGAGAAGAGTATCCTGCTGTGGGTTGAACTGTTGTTGAAGATTGAAAATGAACAAACCAGCCAGTTGCATGAAGGGTTTCTACGTACTTATTAGAAATGCTGGTGTGTTCCGTGCATCTCAGGTATTGGTATTTGGAAAGAGCTCTATTGATTGACAGCTGAGGTATCATTTTCAGAGTCAAAGGCGAATGGTCATGATGGTACACATTTACCCTTTTACACAACAACCTTGAAACGGCTGTTAAATCAGACATACCTGGACTTTTTTTCTTCAATTGCCTTTCCTGAACTAATGTCAAAACCATGAACCTGTCTCTTTGTTCCCATCTCAAATAGGCTGCTTAAGGAATTATTTCTCCTGTTTGCCCTATATATGCATCTTATAGGGAATTTTTTGCGCCTAAGGGGAGAACAAAAAGCTACAGACATACTTTTGTACCTGCAGCTATAGCACTACTAACAATGCTAGCACAAGAAGATGCACTTTAACCATGCCAGGCTATTTTACACGTTTGAGTGGGTGGCTGTGTTCCCGCCATCAAAAGCTGTGAAAAGAAACTAGATCCATAGAAAGAAATGTCAATCTCAAGTTTGTTAAGTTTCCACAAGTGCCTAGGAAGGTTGTAGAAAGGCAACTGAGCAGATTAGGTTTTTCCAAGAGGTGAGTATTTCCAAGAGGTGAGTATTTATTTACAGTGATTAAACCAACATGTGTTAACTTAACAAAAGAACAAAAGTTCAATGTAAATAAGGCAACTTACTTCATGATTAAATCAGACTAAGAAACATGTTAAAGGCAGCACGTCCTCACCTCTCCTCATGCAAGAACAAATGTCTCCTGGCTTTATAGATGGCCCCATTAACAAACTGGCAACTGCTGGGTGCAGCACAACTCAAGTAGTGGGTTTACACTTTTCTCTTAAAGAAAGGAAATCTAAATAAACCCTTAAATTAACCTCAGATCATTTACTCAACTAAAGGAGCTTTAAATAATTAAATTACATTCTACCAGTAACTCAAACATGAAAGAAATGATTAGAAAGAAAACATTTCTCAGAAATAAAAACCCTTCAGATGGTCGGCCCCAGTGATGTCAGCGATGACATCATCAATCTGATAAATACCCAGGAAGTGCTGGGCTAGCCCCTTTTAGCTGCATGGGACCACATGAAGAACTGAACGAAAGAACAAACAGAGGTAAGTATGGATAAGAGACAAGCAATGATATTTTGCAATTCCAGAAATGAAATAAAAATGACTGAACTAAATCAAGGCTGTGTGTTTGTTTTAAAGGCTTTATATCCAGCAGATGTCGCCCTTGAGCACCAGCATGAAACCAAAACAACTTGCGCTGCATTGTTGTGTTAGCATGCTAATGCTAGCGATCTTTATTATGCTCGTATCTTCACACTGCATGTAAATTTACCCTGCAGCACCCCTGGTACTGCTCTTACACTCCTCAATTATGATTCTCTCACATTGCATAGAAGGTTTCTGTTGTCTGACTTCAGTTTCAGTGATTTTCCATTTTTTTTTGAAGAAATCCTGGTTGAGAACAGAATGCTAGCCCGTTACTGATTGTACCATTGATTGTATATTAGTATGGACAATGCGTCTTCATCTCCTCCAGTTGTACACAAGTGAAGCCAAAATACCTTGTAGGCCAAAGGGAGATTGGCTGTTTAAACCGCTGAATTGATGCCACACCCCTTCCGCTAACCAGAGTAAACTTACCAATAAAATATCAAAGATCACTCGGGTCGTTACGGTCCACTGCAGAACAGATTCTAGTGTCTGTTTAGAGATGACACTCACATTTATGGAAGGTTTTTGATATGTTTTCTCTCACCTTGCGTTCTTCCTCTGCTATGATTATCCGGTTGAGAGTGCTGCATCTGTGAACAGAGCTGTTGAGCATACAATAAGTGATTTAAAAAAAAATGACTCTGGAAAATTAGCAATTGGACTTAAAGGCTTTATATGTGATCTTTTGATCCAGCAGATGTCACCCTTGAGCACCAGCATGAAACCAAAACAACTTGCGGTGCATTGTTGTGTTAGCATGCTAATGCTAGTGATCTTTATTATGCTCGTATCTTCACACTGCATGTAAATTTACCTGAAATGAGCGTGATCTAGAAACACAGTTAAGCAGTGAGTACAGTATGTTATTCTTCTTTTCTCTAGTCCCTCAATTAAACAACTTTTATACATGAGGGGAGGAGTCAGCCGGCCGTCCGAGCGATGTAAACAAAGTGAAGATACGAATCTGAAAACTCTGAAAACATCACAGACAGTGGGACTCGGGTGTTACACCCATTGTAGACAGTCATGACTCACAGTTATTTTCAGAGAATATACTTGATTTCTATTATATTTAAGTGTGAAAAATCACATATAAAGCCTTTAAGTTAATTTACACTTGTACAGATGTATACTGTAACTTAATGCTAACACAAACAAACGTGGGATAGTAAGTTGCCGCAATCTTACACAAGCAAATACACAACTGAAATTAATAATGTGATTTGATATCAAATGAAGATTTCAGTGACAAGTGATGAATAAGAGAAGAGCTCCTCACCCACTTTGTCCCAATGTTATGTTAAGTTTTCTATGCGCTGATTCAGCTGACTGTAAACTCCCCTCAGTGTTACCATGGGGATAATAATGTTATATTCAGACAGCTTACATTACAACCCAGAGAACAGTGTAACCCATGTAGGAAAATAGACTACATATGAAAATAAGAGAGAGAAACAGAGAATGTTACATTTTTAATTATTAAATAACTACTAATAATTCTACTTCAGAAATTGCGTGAAATATATTATTTCTATTTTATATTGTATTCGTTGTTATCAGATATTCATTGTTGTAATTTCACCCAATATAAATGTTTGAGAACAGGCTGACAATGTTATTTCAGCCAATCAGAAGCCACCAACGGCAATTAGTCCTGCCCACCTGCTCAGGTTTGTGGGTAGCAAAGTTGCGTGCCTGTTTTGTCCGCGCAGTTAGACAGAGAGTATAGTTGGAGTGGAGTTGATATAAAGTTAATTAAACGACAGGAAACGGGAGAAAACTAGGAGATACATTTAAAGCGGATTCTACTGAAGATGACAGCGGTATTAGCAGAGTGGTCACTTGTTAGTAAGTATTTACTCGTGAGTTAATTCAACTAGTTAGCTGTGTTTACATGTTGTTAGCTCCAGTTGCTCCAGTGCGGTAGCACAGTAGTGCTAAGGTGCTAATGTTTTTGCTCCCTTCGGAGCTGCATTCCCAATATGGTAAAAGGGGCGGGACATTTCCGTGAACCGTGCTGAGCGACTGACCAATTACGGCAGAGCCGACAGGCCGACCAATCAGATCAGACTTGGCACACGTGGGGACTCTGAACGTGGGCACTTCAGAGCCTTAGAGAGAGAGTCGGAAGCGAGCCGGTGCATGGAGCAGCAGTACATGAAAACAGACACCTTTTTAGAACTTTAGCTATTGTGAACATACTTTAGTAGGTACATAGATTAAATATACGAACCCAATAAAGGGCATAATATGACCTCTTTAATGACGCGTTCCATTTACCTCGGAACTCGGTAGAAACTGGGAACGATGTCACACCTGAGTAAACTGCGTTCCAGTTGCAAGTCGGAAAAGCAACATGGACGCCTCCAGGAATACCTTTGTTTTGTTAGCTAATACCAGACGATAACAACACACTACGTGAAAATAACATGAGAACACCTCCACAGAGAGAACTTGCACGAGACCATCAGTCTGATTGATTTAATTATACAAAAAGAGGAGTAAGCTGCTAATAAACTCAACATTTACATCTTAAACATCCCGTTCCATGCACGTAGGGTCCATGGACTGAGGAAAAGATTTCTTCTTAAAGCTGTGGAGGCACTACACTGAGGTCGGGAGTTTTCTGAAAGCTACCAAGAAATATTTGGACATTGTCCCACAGATCTTTTCTTAAGTGTTTGTTTTACCTTAGTAAGATCACCTCGTAAAATGTGTAAATTATTGATTTTATAAGTTTATTGCATCTGAAAATGCTGAGAAAAGTGACCGATAAATGCAGCAAAAGAAAGAACTTTTTTTTTTGCTCATGGGTGGAAATGTTTTTTCCAACAAGGCAGCACAGTATTTGAGGTAAAAACATTTGTAAATGTTTAGATGAGCTATTTGATCTGATCTGCTATTAAAGGTTGAAGAACTAAAGTTGATTGTTTTCTATGATAAAACGAACGAATTTTAATTGTTATTTGAAAGGAAGTTGAAAGTTTCCAAAGCAAAGAGAAACACTAAAAATGTATAAACTAAAGTGATTTAAGTTGACTAAAATAGAAATATATATTCAGGTAAAATTGAATTCATTTAACTCAATATTTTTGGTGGATTCAACTTTTGATAAAATATTTTTAATTTCTGATTTCAAGTCAAAAGAAATTGATAGACCATTTTGCCTTAAGTACAACTGACTTGATGTCAAGTTTATTTTACTAATTAAATTTCTTTGGAATAATCACAAATTTATCTCAACTTCTCAAAAGCAAATCTTTTAAGTTCAGTTAACTTAACATTTTAAGGCAGCCCGGACACTAACTTCTTTAAGTTATAACAACTAGTTTTTTTTTTTTACAGTGTGCTCAAATATATTTCTAAGACTGTCAACTTCTTTAAAATACAGCTGCACAAGTACTGACAAAAACGCTGCCAAAAAACACTTAGGAAAACCTACCTTATCTAACAGAACATAGAAATCCCTCCTCCCTCTGTCTAAAAAACATTCCTAACTAATTAATTAATACATATGAGATAAACATGAGAATAATAAAGCATGTTATTTTTTGTTAGTATGGTTATTCAAAAAAACATCAATCCATTTGACATGAGTCACTGGGCATGTAAAAGCAGATTTTATTTGCAGCACTCCTGATAAACAGTGCTGAACGCACCTACCATCATATCTAAAAAGCCCTTTCTCAAGCACAGCTGTAGAACTGAAAGATCTTATTACTCTGCATAAAGGCTTTTAAGGGCCAAGACATTCAAAATGAGGACATTCAGTGTTTTATAGTTAAAACAAGAATACAAATCTGTGAAAATGTGAACTGAAACGTCCATACTTTAGAGTCACTGTGATGGACAAATGAGGGAAAGAAACGTGGTTATTAGGACGTCGCCCAAAGTGACACACAAACTTCTAACATTTCACACATTTCTCTGTCGGCGACTTTGACCCTGATGCGACCTCAAACGACCTCGAATTCCGCTCTGTATCCTGTCTGATGTCTGCTTTGATCTATTGTCCCTACACAATCTGCCAAATCCCATTCTGGCTGTGCGAAGGTGTGGAAACAGCACTCTTTCATGATTTTCCTCTCCATCTATCCTGTTCTTCTCATGTTTTCCTCCTCGCAGTCTGTTTCCTTTTCATCTGCTGTGGTCTGGGACTGTGTCATCTCATAGCACAGACTCTGGTTTAATTCCCAGTGCACACCAGTATCAGATGTATTACTAATGCAAGTAACATGGATGTCAAGTTTCTGGCAATGTTTGACCCTAATTGCAGGCTACATTTTCCCTTAAGTGGAAAAGTAGTGGCTCTGAGGATGCTGCCAGATACTCTTCATCCTTCTCTCCATCCTGTTTATTATCACCAAGTGTGGTTTGTGCAGTCGTGCAGACCTCTGAGTGTCGGCAACCTTTCAACTGCAGTGCTTTGTTTTTGGAAGCGTGGGTAACCTGCGTTTATAAGGCTCGGGATTAGGTTCATGTTTTGCAGAAAGAGCTGATCTCTGAACATCTTTTTGAGTTTAACAAACCAGTTCAAACCAGTTCAAAGTCAGATTTCGCATCATCTCTCCCACTCGGATTGCTGTGAGTCATTCACATTTAGAGAATTGTTCATAAACTACACGTCACTCATCTCTAGAGCATTAGGAGCAGGGTGATCTCACTATGTCAGTCTCTCACTCTATACTTCAGCAAATCAGGGACTTTCTCAAACTCAAACAACCTGGTTTGGACTCTTCAAACGGTGTGAGGCTACGGGTCGAGGAGAAATGGAACTGGAAAATCTTTTCTTTTTTTAAACGTTAATGATGTTTGTCTGTTTTTCCATGGTTGGGTCCAAGAAAAACATTTGGCCAGGATCCTTTGAGCTATCTGACGCTGCGTCCAAAACAACAAGGATTCAAGGAAAAAAGCCAAGTGATTAAGTACAGAGGGAAATGTGTGTGAGTGTGTGAGTGTGTGTGTGTGTGTGTGTGTGTGTGTGTGTGTGTGTGTGTGTGTGTGTGTGTGTGTGTGTGTGTGTGTGTGTGTGTGTGTGTGTGTGTGTGTGTGTGTGTGTGTGTGTGTGTGTGTGTGTGTGTGTGTGTGTGTACGCACATTTGTGTATTTATTTGGTAAACTGTTCATTAAGCTGGTCTAAATCTATCCAAACAGCAATTGTTAATGTAAGTTAAGCTCCTAGGCTGCACGCCACAGTGTGCATGTGTAGCGACCAGCTAAACACACAGCCAGAAATGTGTATGTGTGTGTGTGTGTTTCTGTGTGAGAGTGATTCAAGTGTCATTCATTGTCTAATAAATTATTTAAATTCACTGCAAAACCTTCACTTTATTTAGCCAGTCAAAACACACTAATAACAAGCATCTCATCCGTATTCTTTTACCACATATTGTCATATAACCTTAAACAATGTGTGAGCAGTGACTGCATGAGATTACATTCTGGATGTCTTAAATGAAAATAAACAGCATATCTGAGTAGACATGGCGTGTAATTAAATTTTTTGTAACCTCCACAAAGGAAGCTCTGTTTTTACTTGTGAATCTGTCTGTTTCCACACATATTTTGGTGAAATATGTGCTTTAGTTCAGCTATGGGTCAAGAAGGAAATGATTTGATGGAGTTGCGGATGCCTAAGTGGTCAAGTAAACAATGCAGACATAACATTAAGAATCAGTTTTTACTTTCTATTCACTCCACTCTTGTAGGTAAGGCGTTTTAAAAACCTGTGTGTTATTTGTCATTCCATATTCGCTATTTTTCCATGCACAATTTGACAGAAAATGCCACAATTATGTAAGGCACTCTGCAATTACAACCATATGTGCAACAAATGCACTGCATGATGGCAGTTAAAGTGCTGCATATCCAACACTAGAAACGTGAATATTTTACAGGCAGTTACATTTCTTCCAAAACAGAGAAAAGAGATTAAGCATAATGTATGTACATTTTTGGGTAGATCTTTAGGTAGAAGACATCGAACATCCTGATTGATTATTCTCACAGAAACATTTTTCAGAGTCAAGAGGAATCATTTTTTGAATGCAAACCATACTTTTTCTATTCATTCAGAGAAAAAGCACAGGTAGGGTGGAGAAAGAGTGAAAAGCTCAAACAACTGATGAAAACTTTCAATGCCTAAATCTCACTTGTTAAAGGACAAAAAAGACACATACGCCTGTCTTAGAGCACTGAAAGACAGAATGGTTTCCTGGTGACAGATGTGAGGGGAGTGTGTGTGCTCACTCTTTACTGAAACCTTAACTCAACACTTTGATATAAGGTGAAACAGGTCACCTTGAATAACAAAGGCCATCATAAACCAACCATACTTATTTGCAAAGACCTTCAGTATCTTTTCAATTATCTTAATAATTAAAACTGCAAGTGATGAAGGGCCCTTGCACCCCTTTGCACATTGTGCTTGATTCATGTTATATTTTGACCAAATCATAGCCCAGATGTTTCATTTAGACCACAGGGGACTGTTTGAAAAGGTGGAAAAGGGGGATAATAGGTCCTCTTTGAACACGCGTGCAATATCTTCAATTTATCATCAAGTATGATTTTGAGTTTTAATAAGGATGACTGAGCTGCAAGATGCACAGAGTGCAGAAAGACAGCGGTGGCTTAAAGGCTTTATATGTGATTTTTCACACTTAAATATAATAGAAATCAAGTATATTCTCTGAAAATAACTCTGTGAGTCATGACTGTCTACAATGGGTGTAACACCCGAGTCCCACTGTCTGTGATGTTTTCAGAGTTTTCAGAGTCCTATCTTCACTTTGTTTACATCGTTGGGACGGCCGGCTGACTCCTCCCCTCACGTATAAAAGTTGTTTAATTGAGGGACTAGAGAAAAGAAGAATAACATACTGTACTCACTGCTTAACTGTGTTTCTAGATCACGCTCATTTCAGGTACATTTACATGCAGTGTGAAGATACGAGCATACTAAAGATCGCTAGCATTAGCATGCTAACACAACAATGCACCACGAGTTGTTTTGGTTTCATGCTGGTGCTCAAGGGCGACATCTGCTGGATCAAAAAATCGCATATAAAGCCTTTAATGAACGTATATTGTCTCACAAATGTCATTTTTTTCTGCTTAATGCAAGGGTTATTATTCAAAATGTACTGAATGAAAGCAAAAGATTTGTATTTAAAAAAGGTGCTGAGCACCCAGTTAGGATTCATTTCAACCCTTGTAACAACGTACAGTTCACTTTAGTTACTTTTTTTTTTGCATATCTCATTATCTCCCTTTTTTCTTTTATCATCTGGTTTGCTTTTCCAGTAGCATAATCTATTTTATAACATTTTATGTAGTTCTTTTTTTTTTTAAATAAATGAACTTTACAAAACTTCCCATGTCAATGTTTTGGTCTAATTTGTCTTTATAACAAGCCTATGTACTTTTTTTTGGTAGAATTAAAAAGGGACAGAGGAAAGAATCATCAGCTAGAAATAATTCTGGAGGAAGCTTTCAACAAACAACTATAAAATAACATTTTGATTCAAAGATTATTTTGTTTAACTGCTTGCATCTTCTGCCTTACTTGCAGAATAGAGCTGTATGTATCACTTTAAATTAGCCTCCCAGTTTAGCATCAGCCAAAAGCAGAGAAAAGTGACAACTGAGACAGCAGTGAAGCAGAGAGGTAATGAATTCAAGAGAAAGTTTCAAACCTTATGTTATGTTTCCTGCTTTCCATGTATCCGAGTCAGAGAAGTGATGAATGTCTTTTGGCATGCACAACATTAACACAGTTTACTAAGCCCATCTTTATCACCTGCAGGTATTTATTGTGGAAATCATTAAAGTGTGAAAATTAAAGGCAGGGTTGGTAATTTTTTAAAACTTGCACAATTTTGAAAGTAGCATTCACTCCCAAAAAACTCATCCCCTTCCCTCTGTGCTCCCTCAAAAGCCACGCCCCCTCACTTACATGCACAAACGCCGCATTGTGTGGAAACTAAGTCGTCTCATGTCTTATTCAGCGGTAAATAAACTCACAGTATAAACTCTGTCATCTGTGACACACTTTGAGTGTTGGCTAGTGCACACAAGGTGTAGAGAAGGGGTTAGGGTTAGAGTTGAGCAGGGAGACAGGGAGGCGTCTGATTGGTTCATCAAATTGGTACCTCGTGGCAGACATTAGTCAAAGTTTTTACAGACTTACAACTGATACAGATGATGGATTTTCTTCGTTCCTTTTTCAGAGCACATTAATTATTTATTTCTGTCAGGGGCCATCAGAGAAGTTCATTCAAATGGGTGGCATGTGAAACGCAAAATTGGGGTCATTATTTTGAAATTTTGAAAATAAAATTATGCCATACTTCCTGTTCGGTTTTGACAAAAAATCATTTAAGGATGGTTAAAGTTCAGTTTATATTTAGTTATCATTTTAGTGATGTTTCAATTTTAATGGAGGGTGCAAAACTGACATTGCATTAAGATGAAATTTGAATGTTGATACATTATCATTAACAAAGGATGATTTAACCTGGTGTCAAGGAGTGGCATATGAGTGGCATATGCCGGCACATGAGCCACTCATATGTTACTCGTGCCCTGGCATATGCCGCGGCATATGAGTGGACCAGACCCGCATATACCCGCATAGGTCACCTTGGATGGTAGTGACTTGTTGTGGACCCGTTAGATCACAATGAAAACTCGGTGAGATCAACAATGCTTTTCTCTTAGCCATTCTAGCACTGTCCTGTCATTGGGTCCTCCTCCCTCTCAACTAGCCTGCTACATGGACTGACATGACATTTGGCAACTATGTGTTCAATTATCTTGCAGATTTTTCTGTTTCCAAGCTTTTTTTCTTTCGCACCACAAAGAGGTTGACGTTTGTAGTTCTACATAAAATGTCTCCAAATTGTAGACAGCTGCACTGTTATACCGTTTTGAACCTTACATGTTACCTAGCCAGCATGAGTCTAAAGAGATTTGGTGAACAATGTGACTTGGAATGTTCTCAGCATATTTGTCTGGCACGCTAATGTCCATTTAGGACTAAAATAAATTATAAGTTGTGCATTCATTAGGACTCCTGGTCAAAGAAGCTACCGAATCTGTAGATTAATCAAACCCTGACATTCACATTATCGGCAGACACTACATGCCGTTATTAATTAAATGAACATACAATGTGTTCATTTCTAATTAGCAAATGTTAGCATGCTGATGCTTAAAAGCTCTATATGCGATTTTTTGATCCAGCAGATGGCGCCCTTGAGCACCAGCATAAAACCAAAACAACTTGTGCTGCATTGTTGAGAGGATATACTTGATTTCTATTACATTTAAGTGTGAAAAATCACATATAAAGCCTTTAACTAAGATGGTGAACCTGCCTGTTTGAGACAGTTCACCTGAAAATGCTAACTTGCTGATGTTACGAACATGTTGCATTTCTGTTAGCATGCCAATGTTAGCATTTAGTTCAAAGCACTGCAGTGCCAGAGATAGCTAGATGTTGAATTTGATGGCAAATATTTTAATTCTCCCATGATGAAAAAATATATCAGAAGCTGTTTATCTTGGCTGGCAGGCAGCCCCTTTTTCACATCCAGCATGCAAAGCAAGCAAGTGTGCTTGTGATTTAGTGCCTTACTGATGTGACACCACATAATAACCACTTAATAAATCTTTGCAGACTTCCAGATCAGCACATTTGTTTTAAGAGTCTTTGAAGGTTTCAATTACTGATAGTTATGACTGATATATAGCAACATGCATGAAGATGAGTCAGTCATTCCTGTATGGTTCACTTGTGGCTCATCATTAAATAAAGTCGGTATTTCACATTCCATACAAGAATGGAGGATAACATGCAGGGAGACAATCATGGACTACGAGCAAAATCCTCCTCATTGAGCTTACTTTCTACAGTAGAGGGACAAATTTTAAACAAGATGCCACAGTCCTCTGGTCTCCCTTTGATTAAATCATTATGTCCTGCATGGTGCAGAGTTTCACACTTGGCACTTTGTTTTTTCCCCCCAACTCATTAAGGTTCAAGAGCACTTGTGTTTTACCTTTTGATCCATGCCATTTTTCTCTTATTTTCTGAATTAGTCCCTTGTTCATGGATTGACCGCATCATTTTTATTCTGTCTTCTGTGCCTTGAATGAGGTCAACCACCAGACTCCCTCGCTCTGCTCTCTGGTCCCCTCCATCGCAGTGCTCCAGCAGCCAAACCACAAGCCTCAATTACCCAGCATTCCTTTGTGAAGACGAGAGAAGGTTTTGTGTAGCGCACTATGAAATTAACATTCATAACAAACCTCACAAACCACACAACCATCTCAGAGACTGCACAGTTGCAGAATTTGACCATTGAGAAAGGCAGAGCTTCTATTGCAATCGTATTCCTCCAGGCTTCTGTTTTTAAACAAAGGGCAAGAATGACTTTTGAAAACACCAGCATCGATCCACTAAGCCAAAAGCAAAAACTAAATATTTAGTATACTTGAATTAAAGACTTAAATATGTCTTGGAATTTCTTTGTCATATGTTTCAATTAAAAAAACACTCTCTAAATTCCAAAATAAACAGACCACTTTTTTTTATCAGCTTAAAGTAAAATCAAAAATAAGAAGTAACAAAGTAAAAAAGGTTCAAACAGGCTAACTGATATCCAGACAGCTGCTAGCAGTAAGCTATTGGTGGCACTACTTCCCTTTCCTGCTAGACTAAATAAAACATGTTCATATAAAAGTTACTTGTTATAAAACTGAAAATGTTTCACCTGTTCATGACAAAAAATAAAAGTGTTAAATGTTTTGTTTTCTGTGACAAATATACTAAGACAGATTCATAATGCATAGACATGGATTTTAATGTAGGCTATGTTTCACTTACAAATCCTTTCCAAGTACAAGTCAGACCATCTTTAGTATTGTCACTTTTCAACAACCCATGATGCATTGCATTTGTGTATACATTATGTACTGTTGTAGCCTGTAACAGCATTTTTTAAAGGCAAAATATTTATTGTACATTGTCATTTTGTACAACACATCTTATCACAAACGGTTAAGTGTCTACAAGGGGTTAATGAGGGATCAAAGAAACCTTCATGTGGTTTTCTGCTATAGATCATGTTCTGTTAATTCCATGAATGAAATGTACGGGTTGTAATTATGATCATTTTAAACACAAAAGCTGAAGCAATTCATCCAAACAACCTGTCAGGGCAAGCTCAGTATAACCTCCCTTTTAACCATGCTGGTGATGAGTGGTGAGGTAATGTGATACTACTTCGTTATATTTTCATCACCTGTGTCATTGCACTGGAATTCTTTCCAGCTTTATTGCCTAATCCGAGCGTTCAATTTTAAAAAACCATTCACTGCACTCTATTATATAAACTATCTTAAATGTTTTAGCCTCAAACACATTTTTCTTTTTGGGCTCTTTTGGAATTGAGCATGCTGAAAGAGGGAGCTGGATGATGTTTAACACTTTGTATATTTATACTTTAAAGATTAATTATCATCAGTACGCCAAGGTACATGAGCTTAATCAGTGTGACAATGTTTGTGGCAATGTTTCAAATTAGCACAGGGATTTATTAATAAACACTAGATTAATCATTATTTTGTCAGTCAGATGACATTAATAAAACCAGGGCCTAATTTCCCTGCTTTCCTGTGCCTTTCTGTCTGTCACATAACTTCATCAGGTAAAGACACTTCACACTAAACAGCCAAAAAAACTCACTTTTAAATACGCTTTACAGTTTGAAACCACCAGTTGCTATACTTCCCAAATACACCACAATACCAATGCAATAGAAATGCAGATTTCAAAGCAGCACATTGATTTTTCTGTAACCTGCTGTCATGCTATTACAGCTTCGCTTGCCCCTTACTCGTCTGTGCGACTAACTTTTGAACAGTTTTGAGCTCGTTGAAGAGTAAACTCCCTTTAACTAGCATTAATCTCGTGACAAATTGTGACATCATCACAATTTGTGTACACACTCTTCAATGCTGGTCGTGTGGATCGCAAACTTCAAGTCGCATCAGATGTCTGCACTCGTGTTTCTGAGGGCCTTTTTAAAGAAACTGTCGGACAGGATGGAGTAGTGATCAGAGGATGGATGAAGATCTTAGCATCATGTTTACTGCGGACTCTCATGTACTGACTTCCTGACAGAGGATTTAAAGTAATAAGCTCCTCTGCATCAAATACTCCCCACTGTTTTTCCTCTGAACGATTTAGATTCTTCATACAATCCAATAAAAGAAATCAAATGACTGAATGCATTTGTAGATTCATATTTTTTTCTTTTTTTAAAGATTTGGATAAATGACACATGGCAATAGAGTGCATACTCTTCATACAAACAGACATTAAAAGCACTGATGGATGTGGAGTGGAGCGATTCCATCTGATGCATTTTCACATTCTTTAATCCATTTCCTTCTAAACAGGCAATGCATGAAACACGTCATTTGAAAGAAAAAAAAAGGGATTGTAGTGACGGCATGATTACAGTATATGGTGGCAGATGCATAAACTTAATCTCTTTTTTGCATTTAAAAAACTATTTTTTTTACTAACTTTGTCTCTCCTTAAAGATGGCTGAGCACACAGATCAAGGTTTGCAAATGCTTGTTTTTTTTTTGGTACAAAATGTACGGTGTCATTTGGTTGAAATAGGTAAACAAGGGTGATGACAATTTTATTCAATAAAACAAAACATGAGGCTTCTGGTAAAGCTCCACAGAAGCAGTTTAAATGTATCATCATTGCTGCGCTCATGTCATGATCAAATATGAGGTTTTCATTTGGGTTTATAGATTAAAAACAGCAAACACTTGACCTTAAGGGCAGTGTGCTTAATGTGCGCAGGACTCCCTTCAGAGATAACAGTACTTAACTTTGACACAGAGCATAAAACTGCATCTTACAGCTGAAAATGTAAAACATACATAACATGAAGTTGAAGCAAACTATGTTGAAAATATTTCTGAAAATTGACAGAAAAAATAAAACCCCATCACAATATATATATTTATCCCAAAGGCACCTTAGACAAAGATATATCCCTGTGCTCGAGTGGTTAAATGGATTTGGGATTTTTTTTTTTAAAGGAGAAGGGAGACAATCTTCCCCTCAAAAAGCCTATAACAACTGCATGGACACACTAGATCTCCACAATAAAAGGCTACATTAAAGGACTTCTCATTGCATAAACTCTTGAGTAACTGATTGTCTAAAAGCCGGACTTTTAGAAAGAACACAGTTCTGTCAAATAAAAAGATTTTACTCATCATTTGTTCATATCATTTCAATATGCATCTTATAAAAAATGCTCTTTGTCTTTCCACTTGAAAAAAAACTTTGTACACTACACTCACTCCTTTGTTTGCATCATTCTGCGATACTGCAGCTCCACAAAGGTGTAATGTTTGAAAGACAGAACATGATTAGGGGAAAATCTCTCCTCATGCAGATAATGTGTCAGGGTTTATACTCCAAAGTCTAGAAGTAGAAGGTTAAAAAGATGAAATATGTATGACAATTGAACAAACAAAGATATAGTTTGAAACAGCAATCATGAGTAAAAACAGAGTCCAACAAGTTCTGACCTGCTTCTGCAAAAACAATCCCCCTGACATGCTGGTGGAGGAGGTTATCTTCCCCTCCTTCCTTTGTAGCCTTTCCCTAAACTTCAACTCAACCCAAACTACCAGCCCAGTCAGTAAAAGTGATCCACTCCAGGTGCATCATCATTATCAAAATCATCATCATCATCAAGGCTCCCTCTTTCTCCTCCTTTCATCCCAAGTTATGTCTTCCTTCTCAGGCTGGACTGTCTAGCTCCCCCTGCAGACAAAAGGCTGGAACAACTGTATTCCTAACCAGATGAGGGGTGGGGGGTGGGGGAGGGGGGAGAGATGGTGCCTCCTGTTCCGCCGAGGGGTTAAAATTGGAAAGTTGCTGGGATTGATAAAACAGGTTAGTGAAGTGGGTGCACGGATCACACCCTGCTGGTCGGGTGGCAGTGGAAGGTGCAGCTGGACAGGTGGTCAGCTGCCCCGTCAAGGTTCTGCCCTCCTTCACAGCACTCTTCTGAAAAGAGAGGATGTACTCGTCACATCACAGCTGATTGTCTATATGTTAACCTTCATACTACTGTGTTATGAGGAAAAGAAATAACTCCTGTACCTGAATCTTGACCTGTCCCCAGCTGGAGACGCCTCATGTGACGAACCACTGCTGTTGCATTGAATGCTTGCTGCAAAGGAAAAGACAAAAATGCAATTAAGACTGTTGACTTAAAAGGACCAGCAGCAGCACTGAGCTATTGGGGGGTTAGAACCCCAATAGCTCAATCACTGTTAAACTCCAATGAGTACTGTTCTCAATAGTGAGCTCAAACAAGGCAGTACATCCAAAGGATGTGATTGTTTTTATTGTAGCTTAACTTTTCTTCAGATGCACTCAAAAAAAAGCCCATTATGCCATAAATCAAGCATATATAAGAAAATATAATTGCATCCAAGACAAACTACAAGTCTGACCTACCTTCCACTTGCTTTTAGCAAAATTCTTTTTGATCTGAGCACTGACTGACTCATGGATGTTCTTTTCCAGAGCAGTATCTCCAGCAATCCTGTCAAACAGAAGGGGGAGGAAACATACTGTAAGAGTGGACTAACCATAGACTGTGTATATCAAGATGAACTGAAACATCACTGAAACTGAAGTCAGACAACAGAAACCTTCTATGCAATGTGAGAGAATCATAATTGAGGAGTGTAAGAGCAGTACCAGGGGTGCTGCAGGGCCTGCTCACAGGTGTAACGTACAGTTGGGTCTTTCTGCATCAGGTGGACTATGAAGTCTTTAGCTAGAATGAAAAAAGAAGGATATGACAGTCAACATCACATCATCCCACTGTTGGAAAACAATGGTCTATTTATTTATGAATACCTAAGCTACAACATCAGTGTATGACTGGAAATTACATGAAAACTAATCACAAGGCGTATCTCATGTTACCAGAAAATACGCTGCTTGTCATTGTATAATTTGTTTTTAAAGTTGAAGCAATCCTTGCCCATAGCAAGGAAACAGGGACACAGGCCAAGAGTCAGGACAGGGGAAAATGAAATGTCAACATGCATCATTGTCTTGGCTTGTGGGGTGAACACCTGCGAGGTGACAGGTAGGGATCTGATAAAAATATTTACTGGAAACATTGAAATATCAGCTTCTCTTTGTGAGAAATAGCTGTACTCGCTCTGTAAACAAACTCTTGGGTAGGAGTTGGTCCGTGTCTTTTACTCATGACTAGCTGCAGGTGAGGAGCGTCTGCTAACAAACTCTGGCGGAGGACTTAATTGTTGGAGTTATTCCCGCTGGCTGGAGCGTTTTGGCGAGAGGGAAACTCAACTGTGGTTGAATGTCAATGAGCCTCCATGCTAACAGTCTTCTTCAAAGAGAAGATGCAGGAGAGATCTTATATTCAAGTAAAAATGTTTCAGTCATTGAATTATTTTTTACCGTCTGATGAAAGATTCTTTGTCTGAGGAGACAACACTTCAGCAAATGTAATCTCATTTGTGCTGAAGTGTCTCAAGGTCATTTTACGTCACACATTTTTATTTTTTCCCGCACATGTGTGGACAAAAGAGTCGTAAACACAGACAATCACAAGCTCTGGGATGTGAATGAAAGAATTACATAACCAACAACGGTATGGGCGCCAGGTTTAACTTTAACCATCTAAAAGGATTATACAGGGCCGACCCAGGACAGCTGCTAAGCTGACAGGATGTCTAATGACAGCTCTAAAAGCTTGGACAACAATAAGACACTTGAACATTTTAAGTTTTACCTGTGCCACTATGAGAAAAGGTACTGTACCTGAATCAGAGATATCATCCCAGTAGGGGGAATCAAACTCGTACTCAGCCTTCAGGATCTGTTCAAATAGTTTGGCATCATTCTCATCATAGAAAGGAGGGTAACCGCACAACCTGAGACGCACAGGAGAGAACAGGAAGTCATGTTTCCTCACAGTTGTACAGATAATGTTCTACCAAAAGCATTTCAGAAGTCTGGAAAAATTGAAAATCTCTATACAATGAATGTAAAACCAGTGAGTCTCACAAAGAATACTAACAGTATATAAGCTATGACGCCGATAGACCAACAGTCCACAGCTTTGCTGTAGGGTTTCTGGGCCAAAACTTCAGGGGCTGAAAGAACAAAACCAGGTAATACAGAGGTCACAAAAAAAATCTAATGATGTTTGACACACAACTGGACATGATGGTGCTTAAGTACTAAACAAATGTAAAACTAATCAGAGGCAGATTTTCTCATTAAACACAGTGTGGTAACTTTACCGACATATCCAGGTGTCCCACACGCTGTCGCCATCACACTGCCAGTGCCTTCAATTTTGGACAGACCGAAGTCGCTGATCATGATCTTGGAGTCTTCATCCATGCTGTAGTAGAGCAGGTTCTCTGGCTGCCAGGAAAAAAAAAAATCAAAACCAGACATGTTTACAAAGTAATGTCGTGCAAATCATGCTAAAACTAAAACACACAAACACTTCCACCCTCTCATGCAGCCACTGCTTATATCATAATGGGATCATATGGAGGTACCGAAGGGCATTACACTGAAGTCAACTTTTGTTTTCTGTTAGCAAAGCCAAACTCAGAGGGAAGATTACAGATAATAAGAAGAGATTTTCCAGTTAGGAAAATAAACAAGGATTTATGGATCAAGATGAACATTTTCAGGGATTTCCATTTGCACACTAACTCCTCTATCGTGTATGTGACCCTGAGCTGACCTTGAGGTCTCGGTGCACGATGCCCATGTCGTGGAGGTATTTGACGGCGTCCAGAATCTGCTGAATGAGCTTACTGGCATCTTTCTCTGTGTAGAAGCCCTTCTCTATGATTCGATCGAAGAGTTCCCCACCGGACACTCTGGATGAGAAAAGCAGAGATTTACTCAGTAAAGAAATACAAAGTTCATTATGGCGAGGACATAATTAAGATTAAGATTGAACTGAAATATGTGGAACTAATAAAAGAGCTTGCTGATTTGCCTATACAGCTTCAAATACAGCATGAGATGATGGTGGCATAGGAGGAGTAGTGAGAAAAAGTGTGAAAGGCACGGCGTAAACATATTATTCAGGGAAGTATTCATGAATAAAAAGAAGAAGAACTGACTGATGAGGAAGTTATATCACAGGGACTTTGTTCAAGGGTTAGGGACTCTGCTTGTTATTACACTAAGTAGCCACTAGATGGAGACCTCACTCTGTGTCTGTGTGAGCCTCCAGTATTAACCATGCACACACATTTAAGGAAAGCAGGATGGAAAGGTGGAGAGGGGAAAAGAAGACATGAAGGAAAAAGGGCAAATTTTAAACACAAAAATCAAGAATGCCTGAAGCCTGTTTGTGTATATATTCAAACATTGTTAAAGTAAAACAAACTTGACTAATGTTTGCTGCTTCCTTTACTTGGAAACAAATTACAAAAAGAGCTGAAACTTAATGAACTTCTCTCGTTGGATGCTTTTAAGAGGAAGTTAAATTACTTGTAGGCGGACACATCTGGCTGTAGATGTTCTTCCTGATGTGTTTGTGGATGATTTTTGATAAACATTTTGCTGTTCGGATTTGTTATTTGTGTCTTTTAATGTCTAATGTATTTTGTATTTGAAAGATTGGCTGCTTGTTGTCCGTGTGAAACTCTGTTATTGTTTTGCTGCCTGTCTTGGCCAGGACACTCTTGAAAAGGAGATTTTTTAATGTCAATGAGTTTCTTAAAAAAATAAAAATAATAATAATTTAAAAATAAAATAAAATAAATGTTGCCATGAATATTTAAATCCATTAATATGGTGAAGCACTTGGTTATGAATCAGTAGAAACACAAAACTTATGGCAAGGACACACAAAAACTATTTTAGAAACAACAACTTTCTCTGGAATCCAATAACTCAACTTTTGAAACACAAGATAAGAATCTCTCTCTCTCTCTCTCTCTCTCTCTCTCTCTCTCTCTCTCTCTCACAACCAACAACACAAGCCCACACATGTGAATACTCACAGTTGCATGATAAGGTAGAGGTGTGATTTACTTTCGAATATTTCTTCCAGAGAAACAATGTTGGCGTGTTTTATCCTGCGAACAAGCAGAGCAGACAGAAACAGTCACACAGTTGTTGTTTTTTTATTTACACATTAGATATCTCAAGATCTTCCTCATTAGGTTTGTTTCGGGACGGGTGGTGTGTGACCTCTGCCCTACAGTCACATCGTGTTTGTTCTCTGACAGGAGAGGAGGCTATGCTGTGTGGTGGCATGCAGCTCTGTAATTGGCTGCTCTTTGTGATCTGCTGCCCCCTGAGACCCGTGGGTGCAGTGACAGAGGTGTGAGAATGACTCACTACAACTAGATTGGTATTGTACCTCTCTGCCTGACCAGTGTGTACTGTCAGCGATCCAAGATATCGAGATCACCCAATTAAGTGGCCTTTAAGTATTTTTATATTTTACATTTTTAAATTCTATTTTATATATTGTAATAGCTTATACTGTATTGTTTAAGTTGTTGCTAGTTCAGCTTTATTTCCTTGTTAATTGTTTAGCACCAATGCACCAAGTCAAATTCCTTGTATGTTCAAAATGTACTTGGCAATAAACCCTGATTCTGATTCTAAAAAACTCCGTCTTATACACCTTCATTAACACGTACATATTGTATTTTATGTGTAAAATGGACAGTATAACAAACTGGGTGAAGGGTTACATCATCTTAAAAATGTAACACATGTCAACACGGCAAACCTCTTCTTATCACCGATGATAGTTTTTTACTTTCTCACCCAAATTGTAATGCATAATGAGAAATTCTTTTGAGTTTCTGTTGGACCTGTTTTCTTAGATTGTGTCTTTGAAAAACAAAAACAAACTCTCTGTTTTTGTAGTTATGTAGAATAAAGCATTTAGTGCTTTTTTAGAGACGAGACGATACGCCACTAACATGCATGCTAATGAGCAGCTAGTTAATAATTCATTTCTTTACCCCACAATATAAAAAGAATGACCAAAAACTACAGAGTAGATGGAAGTGTCATGTTGGTTTCAAACACCCTCTTTTAAAAACATATGAGGATTTAGTGCTGGTTTCCTTTTTTATGATGATTAATGTAGAGTGGCAAATTCAACCTCACCACCTTTTGGGTGTCCATTAAAAAAGTGTTTGTAGCCTTGATATTCTTCTAATTGGTTGTTCTAGATTAAAGTGTACTACTTTCAGACGGGGCTATTTAGACAAAGTTAAGTGCATTGTTTTAGTGTTGATACATTTGGCCTTCTTTGTTAAAAACAATAAAAAGCAAAGAACAAACAATAATACAAAACAAAAAGTGTTTTGAAGAAACACATTACTATATTTCTAAAAGGGAAAAAGAGAGCGGGAAATCTTTTTGCTTTGTTATCATACCAAAGCTCAGATATAAATCAGTAGCCAGCCCTAGATCCATGATGATGGTGGTGTGTGTGGTGAGTGTGTGGGTGTGAGATTGTCATCAAACAATAACACGCTCTTAACAGCTCTGATTCTCTCAGTTTAAAGTTCTCCTCTTGAATGCGCTTTAACATTGTTAAGTGCATTTTCTTTCTGATGGGCATTTGAAAAGCAGATATTGAAATGATTTAAAACGTTTATGTTTTATGTCTCCTGTATGACATCATGCAGTGTTTACATAGATATTTGTTTGCTAGCAGTCCTCGGGCCCGTTTCTGAAAGAAGGTTTTGTGTAAACTCTGAGTCAGTTAACCCTGAAATGAGGGAAACTCTGGGTATTCCGTTTCAGAAGAGGAGGTCACTCAAACCCGAGAAAGAGGGGTAACTCCAGCCCGTTTCAGAGGGAGAGGTTACTTTACCTCTGAGTCAGTTACTATGGTAACTGAGTCTGTCAACCTAACCTGTTCGGGAGCAGGTTTTCTTCAATGGACCCCGAGTTTCTCTCAGTCTCCTCCCTCTTTCAGAGCCAGAAACGCTGTTTCATTTCCTCATTCTTTCATTCAGTCCGTATCACGCCGTGTTAGTGAAGATTCACCGGTTGCCTGAATAAAAATCCAGGTTGTTTTATGATGATATGTTAGGATGGCAATAGCCTACTACAGTGTATAAAACAAACTATTTTATTGAACATGGCATGTCTCTAAGTCGGTATGAAGGGGCTGCATTACTCCGAAGGGAATTAGAGCCTAGGCTACATTAACGTCGGGAGATGTTAATTTAATTAGGGTTAATTTATAAACTAAACAGGATAAAGGTGAGAGGACATTTAGCCTATGTGTGTGAATACAGCTTTATGTTGAGGATAAATTTAATGCAGATTCAAATAAACTCTGAATTAAGTTAACTATAAATCTATATGAGCCTATTATGTTATTATATTTCATTTTGAGCTGTTTAAAAATCACTTTTCTTCTGCTGGATTGCATCTTAATGAAAATAAATTGTATAGGTTTAATAGCCTACCATTCCATCAGTTTTGACCTGCAATATTTTAATTCTGATTAAATATTAAATTAATAGACTTTACGTGCTGACGTGAGCAGCTGTTTTCTCTTACACCACTTTTCTCTCCTGTGTCGCTGCGCTGCAGCAGTTTTACGTTTTTTTTTCCTTCTTAAAACCTGTTCATATTCGCCGTAGCCTATGGCCACATGAAGATATTGATATATTTGGAGATGGTTAAAGTAGGAGGATCTCTTTTTTGTCTTCTGTTGCCATGGCGAATCATAGAATCGGGGCTCCATTCATGTTCGTTAGTTGTGTTCAGAGTTGATTTAACTAATTCAAATCAGCTGATCTAGAACCAAAAACTTAGAGTTTCCCATCTGAGAGTAAATCAACTCAGAGCTCATGGTTAGACTGAGGGTTTGTTGAACCTTCTTTCAGAAACGGGCCCCTCATCCTTCACTGCATACCATTGCATTCGTTGGTAAGTGACTGCCACTAAATGTTGCTCAGTGGAAAGCCGTACTTATTTCATATCAGTACCTGGAGTCCTGAACACACGCTGAAAGCATGTTCAAACATGTTTAGTAGACTTTAAAGGTAGACAAACAAAAATAACACAAAGCCAAACAAAACAAAGACAACACAAAACCAAAACCAAACAAAGACGATGCAAAGCTATTTGTCTGCGCTTCACCTGAGGTAACTGTGTCAGCCTGAGCTCATGCTAGATTATAGCAATGACTGTTTTGCAGCTTGTCACACAATGCATGGACACCTTCATTCATCTGCTTAGCCCAGTGTGGAAGGAGGGATTGACCCATTGAAGGGTGAATGAGGTATTAAAGCTGCTGAGGGAGCAGACACGTGTGACAGCGCATGAGTCCTAGCGTGCTCTGTTACACACAATAACAGAAGGTCAAATAAGCAGTAAAGGTAACTGCATTAGATTCCTGTGCAGGTGAGGTCGAGTTGAGAATGACACCATGGCGGACACGGTGGTCATGGTGATTGTCAGAGAGCTGAAATGTCAAATTGAGGGCTGCGTGAGTCATCTTGTGACCCCTGTCAGCAGCCCTGGCTCTCACAGCTCATTACAGCACAGAAGTTAGCGAATTAGAGAGCAGAGTTCCTTCTTACAGCAAGTAATGACTTCATCTGACATCAGGGAGAAACTCGCAGATTAACTCATCCTTAAATCCATATTCTGTTGAGTTTCTCGGATCGTTACAGAGTATTGATGGAACCTTTTGGAGAAATGCCAAGCTGTCCCCAAACAATTAGGAGTCAAATAAAGTCCTCTAGCATCTTCTTTTTTTGTTTGTTTGCACATACCGTTTTATATCCTCCCACAGTTGTGAAACTCATTTGAGAGTTTATCATAGATGAATGTTGGCTCTTTAAAACATCTGTAGGACCTTGACGTTAAATATACAGAATGATACATAACATCAGTTTAATTTTCCAGGAAATTGAGAATGGAAATCTTATATCCCACATCTTTAAGAGGCAAATGGGGGCAACAAAGTCTTCTTTTTTTTTTTACATTGATCTTAGTGCATCTTGTTTTGACTTACTGTGCTCCCAAGGAACTTTTTAACGATGGGACCAATGAGCTGCCGGTCTTGAGGCCAACATCAATTGAGACATTTCTAGCTCAAAAACATGATTCTGCTAGGTAATGCATCCATGAGAATCCATTTATATTTTTTCAGGTATTCAACAGCAGCTCCTCTTACTTGCAGGGCTTCAAATGACTATGTGGAGCGTGACGATTCACTTTATTTACATGTCTGTGTTTGAGTAAATCCTTTGGTGTAGATCAGTGGTTCTCAAACTATGGTACGGTAAGCGGGCTCTCTGTGGTGGTACGCAAAGAAATCTCCACAATATAAAAAAAAAACCTGTTCAGCATAAAACTAAATTTTTTTTTGTCATACTCTTATCTTATCTGTCTTGTATCTATTGAGTTGTATTTATATCAAATGTGTTTTCCCCTCTAAATTAATCTAGTTTAACAACCAACTTTAATCTGCTCAATTTATGCTCGCGCGTGCACAGACATAAACAACAACAGGAGTACACCTCACGTTTTGAAAAGTTCCACTTGATATTCCGTTATAGTTCAGTACTGAAACAACAGCAAGCAGCTGCAGCTCCCCCTCCCTCTCTCTCTGAAGCTGATGTGATTCTGCTCTATTTTGTTGTCTTAACACTCCGCAGGAGTCGAGAGGGATTTAAAAAAAAAAAGGCAGTTTTGCTATGTTGAATGCAGAGGCTTATAATACAGTGGCTCTGGTTGCACAGAGCCTCAGGAGGACCTGTTTCTCTCTCTCTCTCTCTCACGCAGCAATTTTATGAATAAATTAAATGAGAACAGGTTGGAAATATACTTGGGCCCAGGTATCGTGTTTGTGTGGGAAACACTGGAGACTAAATATTCCCAAACAGGTTGTTGGTATAAAGTTGTCATTTTTTTTTTGATTTGGGCAAATGTCAGAGTTGTGTGGAGTTAAAGTGCCAGTTCTAGCGCTAGCCCTTAGTAGTCCTATAGTGTGGCTGCCAACAGTCAATAATAAATAACCTCCTGCGTAAAATGTGTGTAGAAATAGGCCTACAGTGTATTTTAACATCTACCATAATGGTGGTACTTGGAGAGCCAAATATTTTCGGAGGTGGTACGCAGTCTAAAAAGTTTGACAACCACTGGTGTATATCACACTCCCATTAGGCTGGGCAGCTGTTTTACAAACATCTGTTTTTAACTATCAGGAGTCAGGACAGAAATGAGTTGACTGATGATCCTCCAACAAGACACTTATCTCTAAATGTGCCTCAAATTAAATGTAGCTATTTAACACACACAAACACCTCTTACTATATATATTTACTGCAACAAAGGCTTTACAAGAGCTGGAAAAACAAATAAAAAATCATTGAAAAGGGGGTGTCGGTGGCGCAGTGGTTAGTACGCGCGCCCCATGTATGTAGGCTGTAGTCTTCCAAGCGGGCGGCCCAGGTTCGAATCCAGCCTGTGGCTCCTTTCCTGCATGTCGTTCCCCACGCTCTCTCTCCCTGATTTTAGACTATATCCACTGTCCTATCTCTACAATAAAGGCACAAAAAGCCCCAAAAATAAATCTTAAAAAAATAAAAATAAATCATTGATAGATTCACATAAGACAGGTTTATGTTAAAATATATAGAGGTTATTAATTATTATAGGTTAATCATACTTAAAATTGATTATTAGTCCAGCTGATACATTAAAAATAACAGCAGTGAAGACACTTAACTGAACCTGGATAAAACAAAGGGATGTTATATATTTTCAATCTGACAGCATGAGCCTTGCAGGCTGAACCAGAAGCCTATGAAGTAAAAATATAACATCATTTGTGCTTGTAATCACACCTACTCAAAGCTGCTCTGATGTGCTCCTGGAAGTGTGATTTATGACAGCAAGAGACAAAACTGAAACTCATACTACGAAGTTAGACCCTGTCCAGAAGCTCCTGCCGAGCGGGAGACGAGGATGAGGAATTGAAATAAGTAATGAGTCTGTACAAACTTCGACAGAGCAAATAAAACACGATGATCCTGTCCAAGTTCACCTCCGTCTACTCCATTTGAACAGACTCTGCTCTCATTCCACCATAGCTGTATCATCGCTGTATATTGGCAAGAGTTGTGTCTCCTGTAACCCAGGCAACAAGAGTGCTAAAAATAACTTTGGACCCGATGTAGATCAGCCATATTCACCATGGCCTGTGATTCCCCACATCGAGAGATAGGTGTGTTTTAACCGCTCAACAATCACAAGCATTGTCACTGTCTCAAGTTTCTGTCTTTAAAAAAAAAACAATTAAATGTATTTCGATAGGTGAGAGTGCACCTTAGCATATGACACATGGAGAAAAAACAAGGGTAAAAAAACAAGTGTGTGAATAGATAAATAGTTATAAAAACCTGCAACATTCTATCACCTCAAAACAACGGAGGTGAATGGTATTATGCTTAATTTAATGATATTCACACATTACACAAAAAAAGGATGTCATTCTTGGGGCCTTTCATGACGTATTAAAACAAATTACACAAGGACTATTTCTTCAGAAGAAAGTAGTTTCATGGAATCTCCTCAGTAAAAAAGCTGTGGTTTTCAAGATTAATCAGAAAAAATCTGATTACCTTTCCTGGTTTACGGTTAGATGAACCCTGTTCGGATACAAATGTTCACTGATATGTTGAGTAACTGACTCTTCCTTCTGTTTACTTTCTTTTTTATCTTCCATTTATAAAGATGGAGGCAGGAAGGGTCTTGCTTTTTTATTTTTTGTTCGTTTTTGTTTTGTTTTGTTTGTTCTTCCTTTGTTTTACTGTGTTTTGTTTTGTCCTGGCTTTATGGAAAGGTGAAGTGTACCTCTTGTGTTTTTGTTTGTCTATTTGGTGTTACTATAATAAAAAATAAAATAAATAAAATAAAATAAAAAGATTAATCAGAAGTACAAGCTGTTTTTGAGCTTTCAAAAGGTAACTCAGGCATCACACAGGGAATGCGCTTCACCTTAATTGTATTGTTTTTGACAAAACTATCTGGATCACTGGACACCGTAGAGAGAGAGAGAGAGAACTTGGTTGGAACTGGTCTCATTCAACCTTCATTGACAGTTTTGGTTACATGAAGCCAGCTGTTGGGCTCAGTATAACAGTTTATCTCGCTGTTAGTTTCAGTTCATCTTGTATAGGGTGACAAGATGCACAGTGGGCTGATCATTCAGCCATTGCCCCTGTGTGAGGCAAACGTTTTGCAGCAAATGGAGCTGCATGTAAAAAAAAAAATGCTCTTCAACACGAAGGTTAGTTCCTCCTTACAGCGTTGTGAAATTCCATTATCCTTTGTTTGTTTGCAACCACTGCTACAAAGAAGGCTCACCAATAGTAACGTCATGTACTTTGATTCTGCTCGTAGGGTAAGTCCATTGCTCTTGTCCCTTCATAGATTTCTGCACAACAAAATGTCACCAGGCCTGAAAGCAGGGGCCTCTTCTACGGTCCTTTCTGTGTAAAGACTATAATAAGACAGCAGTAAGCTTCCTGCTCACAACGACCATACTGGCCAACTTCCTGTATCTGTAAGGATGTTTGTCTGTGTCTGTCTGTCTGTAAGAAACTATTGTGTTTGTGTACTAGTGTGTGTGTGTGTGTGTGTGTGTGTGTGTGTGTGTGTGTGTGTGTGTGTGTGTGTGTGTGTGTGTGTGTGTGTGTGTGTGTGTGTGTGTGTGTGTGTGAGACTGTGAGACTGTATGCAAGTGTGTGTATGTCTTAGGTATGTGATAGTGGAGTATATGGATTACTAGAGATGTTCTAGTTCAGGAGGAGGCGAGTTCCAGGTCTGATCTGGGGACCACCACAACCCCAGACCAGAACCAGAATGCTCTCGCTCCTGAAAGACAGGACAGTACAACAGTATTAGGCTAGCGTCTGCAAATCATCCTTAGAACTTTGATCTGGACCGTGAGAAAATACTTCACCGCTTTAACTTTGTTGTGGGGAAAATGTAGATGGTTAAGATTATTACTTGCATTACTTGATAAATAAAACAGTGACGCTACCAACAAACAGCTGTTAAACCCACTTTTTGTAGTTATGTTATGAACAACACTGCATATAACATTATAATTATCATATCACTTCAGGATATATTATTAATGGTGTATATGATATGCTGTTATGTGATACAATATACTTGATACAGTGGTGGTAGTCCTGAACCATGTGGTTAGTATTTCAGATGCAGATCAGGTGTGTACAGTAGTTACATACAGACAGGCTTAAAGATGATCGAGGTATAGTCCACTTACTTGTGCAGGACTGCTATCTCATTCTCAATGCTGTTTTCTTTTCCCTCTAATGCCTTCTTGGGGATACACTTGATGGCCACCAATCTCTGGGTCCTCTTCTCCTCAGCCAGGACCACCTCGGAGAAAGCTCCCCTGGAACACAAACACACAAGTCAGTCAGTCAGACCTCAGTCCATTTCTCTTCAGTTGTTTAGTTATTAGATATCTCTACATGCATCTGTGACATTGTGGAGGGAGAAAAACAAAACCCCTGCTTTGATGTTAAATTGACCAAACTTTGGTGATAACATGGCTGCTTAAATGTTCTGATGGTGAGTGATTCAAGCCTACTGATGCAAGAATTGTGTTTATTTTTAACTTCAGCCTCCTCAAGCTTTTGAGTTGCAGCTGATCCAAGTTTTCACAGAGGGAATATCTTTGTGGGATGATTAACGAGGTACCAATGTTGCAGTGTTTCAATGTTGATACATTTAAAAGGTACAGTTTCAATGTGTGATGCCCTAATAGAGTAGTAATATTAACTGTATATGTGCTCAGCAACAACACACACACACACATATCCTCCTCTATTTTTCTCTGTCTTTCTATCAACTCAAATCAATAATTGAAAAATACAGAAAAAATACAGAAAAAAAATGTCAAACATTTTCCCATGACCCATTCAACAGTAGAAGCAGACATTTCTTATGACCTCTGGTGTTTTGAATGAGGTCCAGAGATTTTTCTTCGCTGAGATCCGAGGCAACACAACAACTATAATGACCCACAATTTAGGTTTCCACTGAACATTACACCAGTTCAATGGAGGAAAACCTGTACACGAAGGATGTGAAGCTAACATTAGTAAGTTGGATATGGCAGAGCTTTCAGAACTACTTTCAATGTGCCGTGTGAGCTGAACATGTCAAGGGCTTGGTCTTCAACTTGTCTAGTAAATCAGAGTAATTTACGGATTTGAGGTTGCTTATCAATACTTATGTGTTGGTTGATGTGAAAACCTGCTGATTTGACTTTAATGTTTTTCCAAGAGAACATCTCCACCCACAAGGCCCGCTACCACAACAGCTTTTTCCCTGCTGCTGTGAGACTTGTAGCACAGGACATTCACCCCATACCTCACAGACTAAATGGACATCTGACCACAGTGCAATATAAGTGTGCAATATTAACCTTACAAACAAAAAACTGTGTAATTATATAATGTAAGAAATATGTGTGCAATAACCTCAGGTGCAATGAGAGATGTAGAAAGTTAGAAACAAGAAAACCTATTTATATTTTCATTTCATTGTACAGTGTTCCCCTTTGTTATTTTTAGTATTATATCTTTGCTTTAATACAGTGTATAGCTTCTGTACAGTTTATTTTAATTTACTTAGCTGTTACTGCAACTTATTTATTTATTTTATTTTATTTGTACTTTTCTACTCTTTTTTTTCTTAGAATTCTTTTTTATATATAATGCTAACTTTTTTGCACAAATTCCAACCTGTACTGTCCTGTACCTGTGCAAATGGAAATAAACATCTACTCTATTCTATTCTGTTTGAATCTACAGCCTTCTCCAGGCTGAACGTTTGTTAATTACAAGGCCAATACATGTTTTTAATATTATACTTTTACAGTAAAGCCTTTTAGAAAAAATGTGCTGCACTGGTTTGATATTTTTAAATTGCATTACTGGTTCTTCTGAAAACAACTTCACACTCTCTTCTCCCATTTAAATCTTTTTTTTTAAATGCAGTGATGTCACACAAAAAACAAAAACATGCTCTTTTTCATTTAAGAGAACAATATTCCTGCATGAGTGTAGTTTCTGTCTTTACAGGGATGTTTGCCTGTCAGATTCTACTCACACTTCCTCTCATGTTTTGTCATTCACTCGACATCAACTCGTGGACAACAAGTGTTTGTTTTGGAAAAACTATTATTTAACCAATAAAAACCAATAAAATAAAATGTTGGCCATATTGAAATGTTCCAGCATATCTCTGTTTCCCCAAAACATGTGGGTTTACTGGTGTTACAGAAACGTTTAGAAGCTGGAATATGAACCATAACTGAAAATAAAGTCATACTGGTGTCTTGTATCAATGTTAGGATTCAAACACACAAAGGCTAGACAGGCTGTGAGTGGCAGGTTGAATGTCAGCTGTCACTTTGTGCCTAACAGTCTCTCTTCTGCCACATATAGCTGCATGAGTGGGTGGAGAGGAACCATTACTGTCCAGTCATGAGGTTTGCTGATACTTTATCAGGAAGGGCTGAATAGTTCCCGTGCCAATGAAACCAAAACGAGAAGATATTTAGATATCACAAGTTCTCTATGAATTATGTCCTCTTCAGGGTGAAGAATCTGCTGGCTACAAACAATACATATTTTGGGTACATTCAAATATATAAAACAATTTGTGTTTTGTTATCTCTACAACTGCAACATTAAAACTTACAAACTGAAACAGTGCTGATGCACTAATTCGTAGCACTCAAAATATTGGAAGGTTTACCTCAAGCAGACCCTCAAGGTGCTTTCACAGGAAAACAAGAGTGTGTTTTCTATTGGGTAACATGCACACAGCACTTGTACAAGTTTACTTTCGTGTAAACGTAATGAAGTTGCCCTGTGTACACTTGAGACTGCTGCTGTATTTACAATTGCTCCCTGAGCAAACAACTACGGTCTGTCGGTTTCTCCATCAATCAACATGTCAACATCTACAATTGTATTTTGTGTAGTCTACTTTCCTGCCTTAATCTGGAGATAAATAAACTCAATACATGGCTAAAACATGTACAAAGAATGATATGGCAAAACTGATATTTTAACCTCAAAGCTATGATAACTCTGAATCCATTCCCTGATCAAAGTAACATTTATCCTGAGAGTGAAAACTTGTGGAACTCAATCTCAACAAGACAGTAAATACTGCCACAGAGAGAAAGGCCATTAGCTTTGGCAGAAATCCAGCTGTGTTGAGAGGGTTTTCAGTGCTGCAAATTCCTCTGCAGCATCTGGAGGATTTAGTTGACATTTTCCATGCACCCACTGACAGACTAGGGGGCTCTGGGGAGGTGTCACACAGTGGTTCACACAAACACTGGTAAAATCCAAGAACACTTGTGTGTCTCTGTATATGAACAGTCCCATTGTATGCTTGTTGTTTTGCAAACAAACCCATTCAAGAAGCACATGTTTGTATTCTGAATTAAGGAAAAGGTGTTCCCATCACCAGTTGACACGGGACATTTAAAACAGAATAATTCTGCAAGCTGGGGACTTTAGATACATTATAATAGTCTTTTTCCGCTCATGATGACGTTTATTCTGGGCATAAAAGCGAAATTAAAATCACTACAGTCTGGCGATAGTCTTCTTTGTCTTCTCTTCTTCTTCTTCTTTACTGCCACTCTACCCAGACTGCACTACTGTCTGCAACAGAATCACTGCATTTGGCTAGAGCTGCTGGTCAGTCCTCAGTCCTACTGCTGCTAGATCTGCCAGCTGCCTTTGACACTGTTAACCACAAAATCCTCCTCTCAACAATCTCTGAGCTTCTTAACCATAGATCAATTTCAAGTGTGGACCAACCAAACTAATGCCCTCTAAATCTACCCTGAGCCTTGGTGTAATGATTCATGACCGGCTAACATTTAAGGCTCACATGGCCTTGTTTGCCCTGCACAACATCAGGAACTTGGGTACTCATTCTTGATGTTAATACCCAAGTCCTTTTTACTACTGGTGGTTATAAGCTACAATAGTTAAACTTAGTAGAGTTACATGTGTAACTGATGTTCTTGTGTTTCAAATAGATGGGCCAGACGTGGCCACCAAACTGTAATTGTTGCATTATCTCAGATTAACAATACTTTGGATAGAATTGTATGTTAAATGAATTGAATCAAAATAGTCCCCCTTCAACTTGACACTGACATGATACTCTACAGCATCAGAACTATGAAGAGCAGAAATGTGATGAATGTTGCTTAGATGTGTGTTGGGTTTGCTGAGAGCTTAATCCTGGAAAAGGTTTCAACTGGATTATAAAGTATAACTTTTTTTTACAGAGTTGTTCCTGTTCTTAACAGGACATTCTTATCACAACTTTAGGATATGTGCCCATCAGGTGGAAAGACACACACTACAACTGCACAGCTCTTAGCCACTAAACTCCCAATAAAGACACACTGACTGCCACTATCCAAACAGAAGGAGTGTCCTCAGAAATCCACTGTGCAAATTCTTTACACAAGGTTTAAATATAGACAGGCAGGCGCGGCAAATTCATTTACATACTTGCAGCCTCAAACAAAGTCAATATTTACCAGCCGATTAAACATCATATATTCCAGCGGTCGCGTTGGTGCTACTGTGCCAAAACTTGTTTTACAAACTATATGTTAAATCTCCAAACAGTCAATACCAGGCAGCCTTTTCAAATGTCTCTGCTCCAAAAAGTTCTAATGTACTTTTACTGACAGAATGTCTGTCTTCTGTTTACCCTTGAATAAGCTGTTTGCTTAAAAAAAAACACACTTAGTGTTGCAGCTGCAAGCAACCTTTTCATGTGAGCATCCCACAACGACTCACTCTGTGCATCAAAGGAATTTAAAAAAAAGGAATTAGGAGCTTAAATGCCATCATGCATTCATTTGTGTTCACTCCCATAAACTAAACACCACACATGCACAGTCTCACACACAGCCACAAAACATTAATGATAACACAGAACAGCAGACTACTACAAAAACCTACCTAAACAAAACCAGCCAAGCTTTCATGTGAAAATAGCAAGCACCAAACATATGTTCAACAATCACGGACACACTTTAACATGCAAGTATCACATTTTCACACTGTAGCCTGTTCTTGAATTTAAAATTAGTCCATGTCTTAGCACCTTTTAGTTGGCTTTTCTTTTTTCAAAGCAAGGGAGCTCTCCTTGTTTTCTAATACAGAGCTTCCCTTAACTCTGTGCCATGTATTATTTTCACATATTATCCAACAACTCTCCTACTCCAAACAACGGTGCCATCTTCCTGCTGAGAAGTTGGTAAGAGAGGTATGGAAGCTGATGACAAAATAGTAACTGTGGAAAGGTCAGAGAGACATAGGGAAGGACCATCTGGTCCAATCAGAGCTGAGAGATGCCCAACGGTGATACTGGCCCGAAAACATAAAAAGACCATATTTGCTCTGTGGGCAGTCCAAACACAGAACTGTAAAAACCAAACCTAGATTTTATGCTCCAACAGTTATAGTTACTGCATACTATGACAGGGGGTCAGCTGTAGTGATACACCCACACAGAAGTGTCACACAACTTTTGGATGTGACTGAGCATTGTAGTGTCTGTTGGACCATTGCTTAGGTTTTTTGGCCTACGGAAAAAAGAACTCTTATCATTCACTGACTCAATCAGCTCAGTATGAAGATGCAGCAGGCAGCAAACGATTAAAACAACAGAGGGAACTACACGCTCAGCTGCAGTTTCCTGGCTTATGTGCAGGTGTAGGTGGTAGTGAGTTTAAGTATTTGTGTAGAATAGTTCTAATATTTTAAAGTTTGACACTGACAGTGGTTCAGATGTTTTCAATATTGGGTTTGTTCCATTTGCACATACTGTATTATAGCTTAACAGGAAATCGATTCCACCGTTTCCATGAATCCTCGGTGCGGTTTGTGCAGGGGAAGAGACGGGACTTCGTTTTTTCATTGGTCATGAACAGGGTTAGAAATAAGCACCCGCCAAGAGCAGGTTCTTTGTGTAGTGTTGGGTGAAATTGCTTAACCTACCAATCTCCACTCAGCAGAGATCTGTGGCTGTGACCCGAAGTCAAATGAGCGGCTGTAAATACTTTAACTCCCTACAATGTTAGTGATAATCGTTATCACTATCTTTATTTTATTTCTGACAAATTCGTTGCAATAAAAGTCCCCAGTGTAATAATGTTGAAAGGCCTTTATTGTGAAACAGGTGTGTTTCAGAAGTAGTAACTTAACAACAACATGTCTGAAAATACGATCAGGGAAGCAGGAGAGCAACGGCTTTAAACCTCAGTTTCAATATTGAGAACTTTTCACACCGATTAATAAAACATCTTTCACACTCAGTGTTTTAAACATCTCTCTGTCATAGCATGTGAATATGCGATCCATGCCTATGAATGAATATTTTCTTACTCTTCATTTACAAGAAAGGCATTTAGATCCATAATTATTCATGTTAATCATAACCTAAATCAGTGGGACTCTCCAGTGCTATGTCACATCAGGATGTCTGGTTTTAATGCAGAAATAAAAGCAAACTTACTAAAAGTGACAACAGGAGTCCTTGCAGTGTTTTAATTTCTAAATGTTGTAATAAAATCATCTTTCTTTCGAAGATTTGAATCACTGGAGTCTCCGACCTGCAAGTTGCTCTTAAAGTAACATATCTGTGTTATCAAATGTGTCTGTGCAGTTGAGTGTTGCTTTGGTGGTTGTGCTGAAATGAAAGTGTTACAGGTGAAAACTTTTACTGTAACGAACCAGTTATCAGAATATCAAGTTGGCCTCTCTAGTCAAATTTGATGTGATAACAAATATAATCTGCTTTCCTAACACATTTTCTTCACTTTCATCTTAATTATACCTTTATAAGAGTGTTGCCATGGTGCTGCTATGACTCACTGCCAGTAACTGTGTCCTCTGGCTGCAGACCACAGTGCACTCAAAAATATTGCTTGGAGAGGAAAAGTGAGGAGCGCAGAAGACAAATGAGCAACATGGACATACATTGGCAGGAGTTAAGTGATCAGTCAAATACCTTATCAAATAAATACCCCTCTTGTGTCTTGGATTCAAATATGAGTTTGGTGATGGTGAGGAAAAGAGCAAGACTGGATTACCGACCTTCGTCCCATTCTTTACCAAAACTGCACACGCACTTCAGCCCATTTGTAAATCTGGATGTAGAAATTAATAACAATTTACATTTGAGCATCTGGTGTGTAAATCAGATAACATGAACCTCTAACAAAATAGGCAGTGGTCTTCATTGTAGCAGTTAACATTTGCAGTGTTGAACAAGGACTTCACTTTGATTATGGCGAGTAAGTGACCTGGCTGTGATTGAGTGACAGAAATCAATACATTGAAAAGTATTAATTCCTCAAGGGTCATGTTTTCAAAACTTGGGGTGACTAGTTTTAATAGAAACGTTAAGTAGAGAGAAGCTCTCGTAAAGACAAAATAGACCAAGTATCTCAAAACTTTTTAAAGGCTTCATATGCGATTTCTTTGATCCAGCAGATGTCGCCCTTGAGCACCAGCATGAAACCAAAACAACAACTGTATTGTTGTGTTAGCATGCTAATGCTAGCGATCTTTATTATGCTGGTATCTTCACACTGCATGTAAATTTACCTGAAATGAGCGTGATCTAGAAACACAGTTAAGCAGTGAGTACAGTATGTTATTCTTCTTTTCTCTAGTCCCTCAATTAAACAACTTTTATACATGAGGGGAGGAGTCAGCCGGCCGTCCTGGCGACGTAAACAAAGTGAAGATAGGACTCTGAAAACTCTGAAAACATCACAGACAGTGGGACTCGGGTGTTACACCCATTGTAGACAGTCATGACTCACAGAGTTATTTTCAGAGGATATACTTGATTTCTACATTTAAGTGTGAAAAATCACATATAAAGACTTTAAGCAAAATTAAGCTTATTGTTTTAGTATTATGGTCTGTGGACTGGTTTTAGTTCATTCAATGACAAGTCCATCCTCATCGCCCTCACAGATTCCAGCAGAAGGCCAGTTTCTGAACCCTCTAATCTCTGACAGACCTATTTAGCATCAAGCTGCTAAAATGTCAAAATATCTAGTGTGCTCAATTCAAATATTTCCCTCAGGAGATGGTGGAAACAAAAATGTGGCCAAATACAGAGCAAACGTTGGATTTAAAACCTATCAGGCGGAAACATGGCTCCACTGTAAGGATGGTGTTGCTCTGAGATGGCTGTCAGCAATGTGCCAACAAATTAGCCATTTAGCAGCCTTAACTCAATCAATGCCACTTTCAGCGCTCCAGAATAGAACCCACTTCCCATCGTTTAGGTCAACTTTTTAGAGAGGAATTTTTTGAAGCAAGGTAAAAAAAAAAATATATCTATCCATAAGAAATTCTCTTGTAATTTGTATGAGGGATTTGTACAACTGGAGATAAAAACACAAGGAAAGGGTTCTCAAGCCAGTTTTCTGATACGTGGACAGCTTGTAACTTTTAATCAAAAGGGGAATATGGACAGTAAGGGATTATAATGAGAAAGGCTGTGGGAAGATGTACATGACAAGCCTGTGAGTGTACTAAAATTTATTAGAGGGGATATATTGCTGCGAGCAGATGGAGATTCATAAGTGGGCCAGACAGTGAGCATATACATGTGTGTTTGTGTGTGTGTGTATTCCAGGAACAGCAGGGTATGCCATGCTGAGCTGTTCTGAGCTGAGACAAAGGCTTCTGTTTGAATTAGGTCAGACCGGGGCTGAAGGGCTGAGTTTGCCATAAGTGGGGATTGATTTTCAGGATTGGGTTGGGAATTGGAAATGGTCCGAAGTTGTCACTTTTCAAAAGAACAGATAAACTGTAATTGCTATGATTGCCTGAGTTATGAATCGGATTTGGTTTTAAATGAGCCAAAAGCTGACCTCCTTTTTGTCCTGTAATGTATTTTACTTTTGCTGATAGCTTAAACGCTGACCAGGAGGTCATTTATATACCCAATAATATCACACATCTAAATTAAACGCTGCAGAGAAAAGACATGAGTAGACAGATGAAGGGACAGAGAGACAGGAAAGAGTGCCATAGCCTTACTCCTGTACAGTCTTGGCTGGCCTGGGACAGAATTACAAGGACAGACTCAGTAACATGTTGTCCTGTGCTTCGAGGTCCGCAGGGCACTGTATAATGAAGCAAGGTCTTAGCCCTGTCTTATCCAGCTTAGTCACAATCAAACCCTAATGACAAAAGAAGTGCTAAGAAAAGCAAAGCAGGGAAGTGACAATGAAATAGAATAGGATAAAAATGATAAGTAGAGAGGGGGAGTTAGTAAAGAGGGAGCAAAAGAGAAGCATGGAGAGAGATGAAAAATAGATGAAGTGGGACAGCTCCCATGCTGGGAGACTCATCTGCTCCATAAAAGGTGGCTGTTTCCTTTTTTACTCTGAACTACTTTGTTAATCGTCATTTTGAATACATTCAATTCTGGCTCAGCGTACAAACACTGAATGTTGAAAAGAACATCAAAATTAGGTATACCGAAGAGGTGAGGTGGGCTAAAACTTCCTCGAATTCCATATCTTGTTTCCTCGCTGTGTCTGCACATCAATTAATTTTCTGGTTTACATGATGACATTGAAGAATGATGACTGATAGATGCGTGACTACTGTACTCTATCTGGAAATCAGGAAGATAGGCATCGTGGCAGTGAAGTGAATGAAGTTTAACAGTGAGGATTCAGAGTCATCAGCAGTTCCATGTAAAAAGACTGTTACTCCGCTGCTCATCTTCATCGCACACAGGATGTCAGAAGGCTCTGGGAGATGAGCTGTTACTAGCTTGAGTGATTGTTAGCAGCCTGTTTTGTGTTTTGTTTTCTTCAGGGTTTCTTGTTAAGGGTATGCTCAAGCGGAATAACTGCAGAGTTCTCCACCACTCAGGTTAATTCATGGAAACTGGTAAAAACAATGAATGCAGCAGTTTCAAGTTCAAAATCCCTCTTTGAAAGGGACGAGCTTAGCTGTGAGTAGAGCTGTTGCTAACGTAAGCTTTAGCTCCAGCTGAGGGAACTCCTTCATCCAGTGGAACGCTGTAGTTCAATAGATGGGGAAGTGACTTGAAATAATGGAAAAATAAGCAGCTGGAAACATTTTAATTTCCTGCTGACAACTGCTGTGCATGCTAAAACAGGAGACTAACATAAGCCTTGTAGTGTTGCTGAACCAAATAAGAAGAATGAATAATTTAACAGCCAATTCTGACCAAATTATCAAAACTATAAGTCAGAGACGTGAGTAGTGATTCAGATCTGTCTGAATTAGGGCTGAATTATAATGTCCTTTTAACTTTTTGTGGTCTCAAGATGAACATATGGATGATATATAGATATTAAAACAGAGAGATTTTAAAGGCACGTTTGTTTTTTTGTGTTATTCCTTGTAAAAATTACAACACTATCCTTATTTAACAGAAATGCATTGGACTTAAGCTCAACACATTTTACAACCCTTCACAGTTACATCTTGCACAAGCTTTTACTAGTCAGGTCAATGGGACCAACCTGGTTAAATAAAGGTCAAATAAAGATAAACAAGTGCACACACAATCACAAACACCCAATTGAGAGGGGGCTATTGTTCCTTCCACTCAGAAGCAGAGGGCCCTCATATAGTTTGCTACATCTGTGTTTGACCAGTGTAATGTAACACTGAAGACAAGAATCACGTGGAGCAAAAGGTTCCTCCTTCGATTTGTGTGATTTGTGTAAAAAATGGCTTGAGAGCAAAGTTGTCCACTAAAAATATCACACACTAAAATGTATTCCATCTTTTCGTTTATTTGACCACAATGTATGGAGGCAACAAGGAATACGCGCTGATCTTTTTTTTTTTTTTTTAAAGAACAGGCTGTGGGAAAGAGGGTTCGTTATTTTGTGAAAAGAGAGGGTGTGTGATGATAAATGAGTGATAGCTAATCATTCAGAGAGCTAGAGAGAAACAAGTTTTAAACCTACAATAATGACATCACAGCATGTGCTCATAAAAAACGAAAACAAAACTTTCCCTTTCTCTGGCTCACCCACACGCACTCACGAATGAACCCCTCTTCCCAAATCGATCGTGGTCCAAAGCTCATCATACGATCAGTGAGGACAGGGTACTAGGGCACTGTTAAACTTGAGCTAACAGGAACAGGCCAGGGCCAATCCATCAGCAATAATGATTTTCATTGATTACACCACGCTCCCCTTCGCTCACACTCCACTTCCTCACACGCCCTGTCGCTTGTTGCTCCGTCCACTCTGTGTTTTGTTGAAGTATTCTTGAAATGCATAGAATTCCCTGTTGCTGCTCTCGGCATTAGAAATGTCAGTAAAGGAAACCTGAAGGCATAGCAAAGTTTATTTAGTACAGCACCGTCCTCAGAACAAGGTCAAAAAGTGCCTAACAAAATTAAAATAATAATGATAATTACAACAATGACAACAACGGAATATCACAAAAAATGAACAAAAACTCAGAAAAGCTATACAAGCTATATAAATGACAAAAGATGTTCATAAGCCAATTTAAAAACACACTTCTTAAGCTCCTTTTCATCTGATGATGCTCCCGAGTGTAACTGCAATGGAAGAGTTCTGAAGTGTTGAAGCCACAAATTCAACGGTACCATCACGTTTAGTTTGTTTTTTAAAGACCCAAGGGAAAATAAGTAGAGAGTCCCTGCATGGTCAGAACACCTGGGGGATCAACTGGGGATGTAGGGGTGCAGCAGATCAGAGATATATCCAGGTGCTGGCTGGACATAGTCAGAAGAATTGCTACAGCGATTTGGATCAGTTTTATAAGGCTAAGGGAGGACTTGCTGAGGCAGGTGACAAGGGAATTACAGAAGTCAAGCTGAGAAAATATAAAGGCATAAAAAAGCATCTTTAACTCAGCTAGTGAGACAGATTTGATGATTTATATCTGCAGTTCGTCATTAGGATACAAAGACATGAGTGTGGGAACGATGACAAATAAAAAGCTTAGATAAAAAGGTCAGAGCTGTTTCCTGTATTGATTTTTACAATGTAATGCTGCTGAAGAACGTATTAGATTCACATCAATGGTACAGAAATAAAATAATGATTACGATCTGTCATGCAAGCTTCCCAGGTGGAAATTATAGGAGAGAAAGAGAAGGCGTGAAAAGCTAAAAATAGACCCTGCTGTCACGTTATAGAATTGCTGCATTTACAAGGAAATATCAATAACAATGTTCTAAATATGTGGCCGGTAAATCAATAATCAACCAGGTTGTAATGAGGAAATACTCAACAATGTAATGTAGTGTAGGGAGAGTCAATATTTGAAAGAAGTGAGCCAAGAGAATCCAAATCTTCCAAACAAGAAAGTGCAGATGGATGTTTGTGCTGAGAGGAATGGCAGGCTCTTATTCAGATATTATACTTTTATGTTACACATAAACGCAGGTTGTGCGGTTGCAGATAGCTTTGAATTTAGGGGTTTTAATCATACCAACATTACACATTGTAATTTGGCTTAATTTTATTTATGAAGAATATGCTCTTGTGTTTATCACAGGGATTCCTGTGAAAGCAGAACAGAGTCAGGTTGTTAGGGTTGTGGAGCTGAAATGGAGCTGTATTTCTGACAGCAGGGATTTGGCTTTGGGTGGGTCGGACAGATAAAAATAAAAACAGAGAAACAAGGGAGATGGAGAGAGAGAGGGGGGGGAGAGAGAGAGGAATAGATTAACACGAGTCACAGAAATGAGAAAAGAAGGACAGCTAAAGAGGATTTAATTTTGTTGCAGTGAAAGTTGATTCCTGCTTGTGCAATATTAAAGCCCATCTGTTTTGATTACAAAATCATGTGGCAGCAGCTGGGGATTCTGTGCACAATCCCGCACATGCCTCTGCTGTTAGTACCCAATCTTTTCAAAAGAAGCAATCAAATATAACCTCTATTTGTCAGGTATAATCAAGATAATCAGTGATAAACTTAAATAAATACATTTTAACACCTTTAATCTTAATCATTTTTACAGATTGCAACAAAGATGTTTAATGAAAACACAATTCTGTTGTTCAGTGTACTGTACATTCTTCTGTAAAGCAAAAGCCTTTTATGTTGAAGATGTGACGACAATGTGACTCAGGGATGAAATTATTCACAGTTAATGCTTTTGGTCACATGAGTCCATTTCTTGAAAACTGCCAGTATGTGTGTTTTTATTTGTTTCCCTGTAAAACAGAGAGCGAGTCCATGTCAAGAACAATGCACATGTGTGAACCTGGTGGTGGATTATTAATAGCAAAATAAAAAATAAAAACTTTGTTTCCATAGTGACTATTTGAGTCCATTCTGGAAAGTGTTTCCTGTTGTTACCTAGACAACAATCCAGCAATGGCAAATAATGAATGTGGCACGCAACTAAATGATGCTGTGAGCTGGTGATCGCTTCATAAACAAGCTCAGCTCCTTACAGGGGACCGGTGGAAAACTGGAGAGAAGAGGATGGCAGGGTTGAAAGAATGGAAAATCCTTTTTTTTTTTTTATCTCTGCACCAATCACTGGTTTATGCATCTTTTATATGTCTTGATTTTCCTACATTTACCTGTACATGTAATACCCAACTGTGGCATAGGTAAATGTTTTTTAGCAAAATAAATGAAATACTTTTTATTTTTTTTATTTTTTTTACAGCCTCTTTATGACAGAGGGTGCAGTACAGATACAGACAGAAAAGAGGGTGAGGGTCCTTCCGGCGGCTGGGACTGACTTTGTATCAATGATTTAACTGTGTCGAAGGTTTAGATAGATAGATATACTTTATTGTCTGTCCCAACAGAGACAGCCTTTGACAAGGCTCGAACAATAAACACAACTTACATTAAAAAAATAAAGTGAAGTACATTAAAAGAGGACTTAAAAACAACACTTTCTAAAAATGGGGGTCTATTTGATTTTGTTCAGAATGGTTATTGCAGAGGGAATGAAGGTTTTTTTGTAGATGTTTTTCCAGGCCAGAGGGACTTTGTAGCGTCTGCCTGATGGCAGTAACTGGAAGGTTTGTCTCCTTTCCATTAGGTGACTTCAATATTTGTTTCTGACTCTCTCTGCATAGATGCCCAAAGACCCTACAGATGGTTTCATGAACTCACAAAAACAAGCTTAGGTTTCATGTTGGATTCGGACAGCTTAATCCTGGACCAACAAGGATATGGGTGTGTAAAAAGTGGCACACCTTAAATAAACATCCTATTGTATGACACTCAGCGTCCATGACAGAGGATTATATAACAAAGAGTAATAGGCTTTAAAGTTACATTCAACTGCAGGGCACTTCGAGGCTAATTTGTTCTTTGGGAACAAAGGTTCAAGATGGTCTGCCAGTTAGGAAGAGGCGGGCAAATGTATCACAGCAGATGGAAAGCATGAGAATTCAGACAGGAGGACTAAGTCAACCCAAAGAGGGGACCTCAGGAGGAAACACAACTTTTGAAACACAAGACAAGAATTTCTCTTCATCTTTACCTTGATGTAATCAAGTTTTGCTATGTTGACTGCAGAGGCTTATAATATAGTGGCTCTGGTTGCACAGAGCCTCAGGAGGATCTCTCTCTCTCTCTCTCTCTCTCTCTCTCTCTCTCTCTCTCTCTCTCTCTCTCTCTCTCTCTCTCTCTCTCTCTCTCTCTCTCTCTCTCTCTCTCTCTCTCTCTCTCTCTCTCTCTCTCTCTCTCTCTCTCTCTCTCTCTCTCTCTCTCTCTCTCTCTCTCTCTCTCTCTCTCTCTCTCTCTCTCTCTCATGTGTAATGCTGTAGGAGAAGATGTTTCCATTTTTGCGCTTTTTCTAAACAATCACAGTTTTAGTATCCTATGGTTTTGTAATGTTAAGTCTAGCCGTATGATGTCTTTTAAAGTCATTTGGGAAATCCTTGAAAGCTCCAAGTTTCCCATAACAACTCTGAAATCTGATGTAATTCAATCCAGCAGCAGGACTGAAACTCTTCTCAGTGAAGTGTTTAAGATCAGTTTTAGTGTCAAAAGCCATAACACAGCTTTTTATGGCAGTTGTTCATTTACTGGTGCGATTTTATCATAAACTGCATTTCCTTGAGAGATGTTTTCTAAAGTTCTACGTACACGTTTGTGCATGCAGCAATATGCCTCACTGTAATGCTTTCTTCTTGGTATGTGACGCTGCGTCTGAGAGGTAAATCAACTGTGTAAACAAAAATGAATGTAATGAGCTTCTAAAGATATATTGCAGCAAGATCCTATTACAGGAAATGTACTGCAGGGCTCTTGTTTTAAACTGAAATAGACCCAACACACAGAACATTTCCCATGCATCCTGTTTACTTGAGTGAAAACATCCTTTCTATTAAACAGAGAAATAGTCGTTGGACTTCTGCCCAAACAAACATGTCACTAGATCTGTAATGGTGTTCTAGTCACATCCTGCAGACACCTACTGCTCTCAAAATGATTCATTGGATAAATGTTTACTAGCCATGAGAGACTGTCTCATTTGCTTTGAAGAGTTTGTTAAGTCATGTTTAATGCTTAAACAAACATTGAACTTCACTGAACCACCTTATCTGTATTGATACAAAAATAACCGGTAGCATACCTTGTGGCATACCTGTGCCGCTTGCACCAAAACCTGATCATGTTAGAGCCTTCGGTGTCCAATAAGGCATAAAACCGGTTTATATAGGAATATTGACAAGAGTAGTACTGCATAAATAAAAACATAAATTACACAATGACATAATAACAAAAACCATGTCATGAGGATAGTTTCACAGTAATAAATTCATAACTAATAACTCCTTAGAAAATATCCAGTCGTCACACAACAATCATTTCCTAGGCAAAAAACTGGCATGACAGTAAAAAAGATCCTTGCTGTCAGGTAAACAAGACAAATGCTAATCGTCAATTGTTTGTCCATCTGAGAGAACAGTAAATACATCATTAAAAGTATCAAAACACACACCCTTTACTGAAACTTTCCCAGAGTGCAAAGAGGACAAAATATCAAACTGGACCACAAGTTGTTGTTTATTTGCTGCTGGCATTGACACACTTACGTTCCAAGGACTTCTTTGAAGTCATACTGATCTCTTACGTCAGTGGTCTTCTTTTTCCAGGCATGGCAGTCATCACCAAGAGGCATCTTCTTGTTGTTACGGTCAGAAACAATGCTGGTGAGGAAAAAGAAGAAAGAAGGAATTACCAACAGTTTAGCTGCCTCCACCCCTCCACCTGCAGGAAATACAGAACTGCCCTGACAGTGCCACTGACTGTTGTTATATGGATGGGAAATAAATATTTTATAGAATCAAATCATTTTAATGTTATATCACAGCAATATGATGTCAGCTGGTAAATGCTGAAATCCAAAAAACATATGACCAATATTGTAAGGCAAGTTATTTGTAAAGCACCTCAAAAACACAGGAATATCATTATACCTGAAATCAACTGCATGTGTCAAAAAGCTGCTTGTGGTCACCGTGTGAGAATTGTTATAGGCTACTTTTGTGCTGTGAACACTTTATTTCTCGACTCAACCACTAGACTTTTGGGAAATTTCATCATGCAAAAATAATGAGTTCTTCTTCTTTTTAATACATAGGGTTAGGTTTACTAAACTAAGCAGGGACTATTTCACAAACAGCCAGACAAACAGACCGTTGCATGATATGGTCAGTTTGTTACAGAGGCAATTGCATGTGTCTCAGGGGACTGAAGAATGCAGGAAACTCTGCTTCTTCTCTCATACAATTTCCAAACACAATTCACATAACAAAGGGTGCAGGATCAGGAAGCATCTTATCCACTTTACTATAAAACTAAGGTGGCTGCAACGCTGTAGGTGATTTGAAATTTAAGCAAAGGCAATGAAGAGTAATGTCATGTTCAGGAGGTATCTTTATGATCAACAAAAGAATTTATGGCAGAGCAGGTTAAAAGTCAAATCTTTTAGGTTAATAAGTCAACTTTGAGTCCAGTCGAGAAACAAATACAGTGGTTCACATTGTCATTCTACAGCAGAGCTGTCAGACCTGCTTAATACACTGGAGTGCTATAGGCTGTGGATGCTGGTCACATAACTAAGGTTGACAAGTTCCGAGTAACAACAGGCAAAGGTTTTCCCCGGTGCTTACTTTAGTTTTATAACAGCACTGTTAAACAAGTGTGACTGAAACTTTAAGATCTGTCTGGAAGGGACACTGTCAAGGAGAACCTAAAAATTCATGAGCCTGTCAGCTCAATTGTAACGTTTGCAGGACTTTACTGAGCTTGAGTGAAGTGATAAAAATAAGCTGCACCACCTGAGCCAAATTAAATATCAAGCCAATGGTATAAACCCTCCTGCCCATGAAGTCAAAAAAGGACAGGAAATGTTAATTATTTGGTTGTTTCTTTCTCAGGAGATTAAAAAACAGATGTTTGTCTTGATCATAAAGGAGTATCCTTCTGTCACAGTTATCTTCATCCAAACCATTTAAGTGCCAATAACTCAAGACCTGACGGACTAAAATAGCCCTGTTCATATCAGCATACCTCCGTCCTCTACTGTTCCTGCTGCCTGTCTGCCACCTTCACTGTCTGTCTGTACGAGATTAACATACTGCTGTGGATTGTACTAGAGCCGTTTTGTTCAAGACAATATACAACACATTTTATCATCTACCTATCAGGACAGATTAAACGAGATAGATTTAGATTTATTGTGTGTATGAAGGCAGCTCTTAGATAAGATAAATGTTATTAGAACACACAGCCTCTTCTAGCTGCTTTGATTGATGCACACATGCACAAACTGGCCTAGATATACACACACACACACACACACACACACACACACGGTCCTCTTGCTGCCTTCACTAATGACAGAAGACAGCTTCATACCTGTTGTCATGGAAACCCAAAGGAGCAGCCATGGAATCTGAAAGTCTCTAAATTGCTTTGGTGTGTAAAGGCAGGTGGAAGCTAAGGTTGAACTCAATCTGGTCATTTTGATGTCTGGCTTCAGTGTGTTATTTGTATTAAAGAAGCGGATCTGGTGTGCGGCTGTTCAATATGGATAAGAAGAACACACAAGAGGCAGCAATGCGATCCAGTATACATATATGCTTCTGCATGACCAGAGAGGAGGTGCTGTATTAATACACAAACACGCTACTTTAGAAATCCAAACATTTGCTACATCTTATTGGGGGTACAACTTATGCATGAGAACAGCTTAGGGAAATATAACCAAAACCCTATAAGGTTAAACCTTACAGTTGAAAATTTAAATTAGTATCTGAGCAATTCATCATTGCCTCCATTGAATTTTGCATACCATTTAAAGCAACTGAAGTAAAGGAAGTTACGCTAAATTAGGCATGAAAAAGCTGCATGCAAAGTAAATGTGCTAAGGGGAAGCAGTAAATAGGAAGTCCAGTGAAATATGTGTAAAAGGTGTGCCGTTTGTTCCTCAATTCTTAAAGCTAGTAGACAAACAAACAATATGCAACAGGCTGTAACTCTATTCCAGTGTACATCTTAAACTTGACACCAGTGTCTTTCTTTGGAAATTGAAGATCCATTACAGAGCATGAGGTGAAGGTTTTAAGGTGAAATACTTCCTCCACTGTGCTGTTTGTAGCATCTCACCTCGCTCATTTGGAATTTCATGGAGATTCATGGTAATTCATGCACTGAGAATGGGTGATATTCAACATCAAAGTCCTTTAAACATTACAAATCCATGATTCTGGCAACTGTTTTCCCTTGCTGATCATCTTAGAACTTCACATTTAGCAGCCCAGAAAATCCCAACATGCACCAAAATATCCTCTTTAACATTTTGGTTTTACAAACATCTTGACATGTTTTACATCATCACGTTGTAAGAAACACAGTTAACGTATAGAGAGAGAGCTTTTCACAACATTGTCAAAGTTGAGCAATGGGCTAGGTGTTTTCCAAACAGGTAAATGCTATAAACAGCAGATTAAGGTTCAAGTTTAGGAGACACAGAGGTTAATGGAGGAAAGTTTTTAACATGTGGGAGAGTAGAGGAGAGTCACATGCAGGTATCAAGTGAGCATGTAGAGGGCAAAGACAGCCCCTCCATGTCCACTGATGACATGACTTTTGGCTAGTGGGTGAAGTTTAGCTGCTGAAAAAAAACCGCAAGAAGCAACAGGATTGAAGAGGCTTGAGCTAGGGAGAAGAACTCTACCGTAACCATCACATTCCCGGAGTATAGTATGTGACATGCAGCATTCACCCTCGTTTAAGGTTTACACAAAAGAGAGCCTCTGTACTCACTGGTTTCCCATTCCTGTGATGTGCAGTGGACAGAAGAAACACACATAAACAAATACACATACCGACGACCAGAGTTAAATGTGACAAATAGCATATAGTTAAGGTGTTTGAGTGGGTAATGAAATTTGCAATGGTGTGAAATATTTAACAACATTTATGAATTCAGAGACAAACAGAACAAACTTAAAATTAAATTAGATACATGGTTTTCAAATTAAAATTGACCAAACTGAGATATTGAACATGCATGCAGGAAGGCATTTTTTTTTTCAACGTTGAGATTTTTTTGAGATATGTCTCTGGTCTAAAATTTGATTTCAGAGATGCAGAAGGAAGAACCTTCCTGATAAATTTGATATGGCTAAAATGTCATACATAATGTCTTTTTGAAGGACAGCAACCCAGCATGTCTCACTGGAAACCTGTAGTACCTCAAACAATTATAAACAATTAGTACATTGACCACAATGAATACAGCTATAGGAGCCATCACAACAAAGCCTCATCCATATATTTAGTGCATCATGGACCAAAACACTGAATTATACTGTAATGGTGGGCAGCACGTTTTCCTTCAAGCCAAGTGGTACACATTTACTGCAGATCCACAGAGGAAGTTTGTGATAGGCTACTTGTTAGTCTCTTAAAATAAGCTCTTCAGGGAATCAGAAAACTAATCTACAAAACCTGCCCATTATGCATGCCCCCCAATCAATCAACTGCCCTGCACCCATTGGCTGATGGGCAAACACAGAGATTTACTGACAGTCTGATTGGTCAGCTAGTGTCAGTGACGCACAGCAAATCTCCTCTCAATGTGGGCTTATTAATTGATTAGCAGACTAACTTCGCCTGACATCATCCCATCAACAGAGGCGGTGAGGAGTGTGAGTGTGAGTGTGAATGTGTGTGTAAAAGAAAGAGAGAGAGAGAGGGGGGGGGGGACAGAAACAGAAACGGGGAAGGAAACCGAGTGAATGGTCAAACTTAACATTCTTAAGGAGTAGAAAATTACACATCCCTTTACGTTTACCAAGAAAACCTTCCCGCCATTTCTAGTGAAGAGATTAAAAAACCCTGCCAATGCTCCCTATAGACACACAGCTTATAGAGTTATTTGTAGGCTAGAGAGGGTCAGACAACTGCCTGAACTTAATTACAAAACATTGATTCACAAAGCAGTCTCGCTTAACTTTTTTGTCATGGAAACTGACATGGATGCTGAGCTTTCAGTCTGTCAGAGACTGCAGCTTCATTTACACAGAGGTCCCCTTCATTTGAATGGTACATATACATCTGCAAAACGCGACCTGCGGATGACGACACCTGGTATTTTACAGTAAAGTAAACGACTCATTGTGTACATGTCAACTAACGTTTCTAACTCATTCAACCCCACAACCAAAGAGTACAAATGTAGGCTAAGTTAAAGCAACCTTTAATGTTAGCTAAACGTTGGTTGCTTCAAACGACCTGTCAAAAAAAATGGCAAACAAACACGCTCCAGCATTTATTTCGCCTTTTTTTGAGAGAGTCAAAATCACAAAGTTTTGTTTCATGACATTGTGGCGGGATTTCTGTCCTACCTAAAAATGTGTCAGGCAGTAAGGTCCGGCGTCCGAGTCAGTCTGTCCGTCTTTCTCTCAAACTCACAGCGCTCTCACCATGGACTGTACGAAGGCTTTCACCGGAATCTGTACTTGGCAACCTCACACAGAAGCAGCGCTCCTCTGGACGTCACCTCGGGGGGCGGGACCAGGGTGGCTGACGGACCAATCAGTGCACGGAATGCTGCTAACAGGTAAACAGTTCTGCAACATGACTGGTCGCCTTTCTCCACCCCGTGGCTCCCATGCTGTGCTGAGGGTAAAATGCTCTTGAGTTCTTTCAAGGTGCAGCTTTTGACAGGTTATAATGAATTGCCCCTGCTGAAAACTAACATTGCAGGTATAAAAAAATCCATCTTTTTAGGCTGACTATGTTGCTCATATTCAAGGAGGTTTCAGTTGCTCTTAATGCCTTTCTTACCAAAGGCCATAACTCTGTACAACAGCTCACCTCATGCGAGCAGAGTACTGTCATCATGATAATATCTGTCTCTCTATACTGTAATCTGTTCTGCACATGTTACATTTTCAAATCATCCCTGCACTCATGTTCACTGTTATATTGAATAGTTTCTGCTGATAATATGTCTACACTCATGCACTTTAACTTTAACTTATAGTATCACTGATTATCGTAACAGCTCTGGACAGCTCCCTATATCAATACTGTCCATTTACAACTCTGTTTTTGCACATTTACATCTATCTCCAGCCAAGTATGTTGTATTTAATCTTTTCATATTTAAGACTAGTAATGCTTAGTTAAATCCTGGTTGTATATATTCCCATTCTTAGTTTTGATATTTTTAGTGCTTATTTACTTTGTATTTAATATTATATTGTGTTTAGATTTGTTAATATTGTGTTTCTTGCTAATATTGTGTGTTGGATAACCTGCTGCTGTTACGCCACAATTTCCCAGTTTGGGATCAATAAACTAATTCTGTTCTATTCTATTATTCTATTCTAATATACCTACAAAGATCAAAAACGTTTTACAGGAGGAAGTTAAAAGAGATAACAGCTTAAACAAGGACAAATGAACTAGCCTAAATAAAGATAGGACTGAATAGACATTGAACCGGCTAGACGATAAACTATAGTTGGGCTGAACTGATAGGCTGTGTTACAATGTATAGGTTACTAATAGATAGGCTATATCAGCGGTAAAGGACTTGAAGCTGTAGGTGTGTGTGTGTGTGTGTGTGTGTGTGTGTGTGTGTGTGTGTGTGTGTGTGTGTGTGTGTGTGTGTGTGTGTGTGTGTGTGTGTGTGTGTGTGTGTGTGTGTGTGTGTGTGTGTGTGTGTGTGTGTGTGTGTGTGTGTGTGTGTGTGTCTATCATGCATAAAACTCTGGACCACAAAATCATTCAATGTAATGTCTGTCTGCGGTGGTCTTGTGCTCCATCTAGTGGATCGCATAGCCACAACCAGAGAAGTTTAAAGATCAAGTCAACAAAAATACTTTAACCAACAATTCAACTTGAGACTTATGAGTGTTGTGCAACAACCTTATTTCATTAATTAATCATTAATTTCCTTTGTAAAGACAAATAGAAAAAAATGCTTCCTGGGTAGATCAAAAATGCAGAAGAAAAATAGATATCCTATTTGAAAGGACGTTATTTACAGTAGCTGAAGTTGCCATTATTTATTTTACTAATGTTATTTTACAAAATAAAGTAAATAAGTAAATACAGGTCTACAAGTAGCCTACTAAAATGTTTTCACTCATTAACAAGCATTTACGTAGCTGCTTCCAGTAAAACAACAGCAGCACCCCCTGCTGGCTGTGAATATATACACAGGAAAAAGCTTACAGCACCTGGTATTCCCAGGCGGTCTCCCATCCAAGTACTAACCAGGCCCGACCCTGCTTAGCTTCCGAGATCGGACGAGATCGGGCGTGTTCAGGGTGGTATGGCCGTAAGCAAATAATGCGGCAACAAGCGTCCTCTTTAAAGATGCTGTTTCATCTTGATTTGTGTAGGTAGTAACTGATGATAGTGTAACAGATTGTTGTGTTTGTTATATGTACTATATATCTCATTCGCTTTTAGAGTGAGGTGTCCCTAATAAAGTTACGGTAGCTGCCGAAAAGCAGTTGTTGTTGTTGCCTCTGGACTTAACCCGTTAATGGTTGACACCTAAATCAAACACTTAATTTTTTCCTCTTCTCTCAGACACTAACGAGAATAAAACTAAGTTTTTAATAAAAAAATGTATCACTAGCCTCTTTTGTTTTGTCTTTGATGTTAAGCTACTATGAGGGACAAAACATGACTAAAGTATAAATAAATACATAAATACATAAATGTTGGGAGAAATGCATACAATAATTTATAAATAAATAAATAATTAAATAAATGCATCAATAAATATATATATAAATAAATGCAACAATTCATGTAAAAAATAATATATAAATAAATATATTCATATATTTATTTATGTATTTCTGTGTCCATGTTGTACAAGGAAAAGTAAATATGTAAATTATTTATTGATGCATTTATTTAATTATTTATTAATTTATACATTATAGTATGCATTTCTCCCAACATTTATTTATTTATACTTTAGTCATTTTTTGTCCCTCATAGGGCTACATTTAGGCTAGCTGCTTTTAATCGCCTCTGTGATAAACTGCCTTGTCTGGATACAGTCGCTAGGTGGCGCTGTGCTGTAGACTGAACCGTGTTTCTACCCCGGCTGGACCCTCTCACTATCGTCGGCAGTGAGTGAGCTGCCAGTTGCTTAGTGACGACAAACTATCGACCTCTTCTGATTTCCTGCGTTTTCAAAATCTCTCTCTGGCAATGAGCTAGTGCAAAGTTTCCTAAACAGAAGTGCCATGTTTTTGTCGTCTCTAACGCTGAGTAATGAGACGTAATGAAACCTTCAGTCTAACGTTTCGCGCTCAGGGACATGGTCTATGAAGCGTTTTGAAGAATGATGAATAATTATGTTTTCATCAGGGTCGTTGGGAAAGGCAGCTACGGGGAGGTGAACTTGGTGAAACACAGAACAGACCGAAAACAGGTAAGAAACGATACATGTGACCCCGGTAGTGTGCACCTCATGAATGTTAAATTGAGCTGCGAAGAGCATTAGCAACAGTGGTGGGCTAAGAATGAATAATCACTTGGCTTTACGCTACAACCTCCTTCTGAGCCTTAACTAGCCGTAAGTTAGCCAAAGTCTGCTAAAATCTCAGAGATGTGTCGTCTTTGAACAGGACGAATGTTATGGTCTGTCTAAATAATGCTCCAACTGTTCTTTATATTTTCACTTAATCCTTCTTGATACATCTTTATAATCTATCAATTCATCATTTAGTTTGTTAAGTGTCCAAAACACTTATTATTAATCAGTTACAACATACTGTACAAACTCAAAGTCCTCTATTTAAAACCCAATATGAGATGGAAAAAAAACAACATAAGAAATTAACAATTTGTTTGCACGGAGGGGCATTTTTTTCCAGACAGTGCATGTTGACCTACATCAGATCATTTTTCAATGAACACACTAAGGGGGGGGGGGGATCATGCTCTGTAATGGATCTTCAATTTCCAAAGAAAGACACTGGTGTCAAGTTTAACGCTCTTAAACAGTATTGTACTTAGGTTAATGCAGTTTTCATAATAATGTGATCACATCTCGTGTGCTAGACATTTTAACAAAATGTATATTTTGGGTATATTTTCAGGCCAATAACAGCCACTTTAAAAGTTGTTTAAATGTGCATCGTATTTGCAGTGGTCAATGAAACATTTTTAACCTAATCGAACCCTTGTTGTATTATCTGTTCTCCTCCTGACCACCATTGTCATTGCTGCAGTGGAAGTTCTGTACTTTTAGCAGAGGTCATAGATCAACAGTAAAACTTCAGGTGTAGACAGATTTGTTAATTCCTAGAGTGCATCTGTCATTAACTACTGCTAGAATAATGCGCTAATGCAAATTTGACTTCAAACCAAGTTAATATTAATTAAAGTCTGGTTAAAAATTATGAGTTTTCTCCAATTCACATATTTACTTTCCACCTCTTCTGCTCTCTCAGTATGTAACTGCTCAAGTGTACAGAATGAAAAACATTTAATGGTTTCCTGAATCTCCCTTGAATTGATGACAGGTTTTTGTTTCTTTTTCTTTCTTGAACTAGTATGTTATTAAGAAGCTGAATTTAACCACCTCCTCCAAGCGGGAACGTCGCTCTGCAGAGCAGGAAGCACAGCTTCTGTCCCAGCTGCGGCATCCTAACATTGTGACATACAGGGAGTCTTGGGAAGGAGATGACTGTCAGCTGTACATAGTGATGGGCTTCTGTGAAGGTGGCGACCTTTATCATCGACTGAAACAGCAAAAAGGCAACCTCCTTCCTGAGAGGCAGGTCGTGGAGTGGTTTGTTCAGATAGCCATGGCGCTCCAGGTAAGTTAAGAGATTGAAAGTAAAGGCATGATGAGGTCAGATATACATTTTTTTCGGTTTTAAATTACAATTCATCCTGCATCACTTGTGTGATTTGCTTTGCAGTACTTGCATGAGAGAAATATTCTTCACCGGGACCTTAAAACGCAGAACATTTTCCTGACAAAGACCAACATCATCAAAGTTGGAGACCTTGGCATTGCACGAGTATTGGAAAACCAGAATGATATGGCCAGCACACTCATAGGGACCCCATACTACATGAGCCCTGAGCTCTTCTCTAACAAACCTTATAACCACAAGGTACTTCAGATCTCTCTTTATCTATACAAGTCTGTTGTAAATCATTATAGAAGGTTAAATATTAACCTTTTTTTTTCTACAGTCAGATGTCTGGGCCCTGGGCTGCTGTGTGTACGAAATGTCCACTCTGAAGCATGCGTTCAATGCTAAGGATATGAACTCACTAGTTTATCGCATTGTGGAAGGAAAGGTGGGTTTCATCTTTTAACACACACTTTATCAGATCATCTGCAAAAGTCCAGTTTGAGTTTATAACCCAAAACGTTTTTTTTATGCTTTTCATGAAACAATATGATTTAGTCTGATTGTTAAAGGGATACTTCACTCATTTTCATAACGCTTTGCATCATTACAAACCTGGTAGTATTTATGAATGGTCGTGCATCCCGCCCTTATTTTTCCGAGATGTGAAATCTTTGCATTTCTGAGTCTGAAAAGGAGCTTCCAGTGACGCAAAAATGACGATTTTTGCGTCACTGGAAGCTGTTGCGGTTAGCGGGGTGAAACTACAACGCTAGTTCCTCATATTTTTGACCACTGAAGCTACAGACCAATCACAGATCAGTGGGTGGGAACTCACGCCCAGAATCCAAACTTAACGTCCGCCATATTGCTTGGAAGCTATGCTAACAGGCTCTATGGAGAAAGATGATAATATAATATAAATATAATATAAATATGAATATTATTTCTATATTTCTACTGCTATACTGTATATTTTGGAGAAACTGTAATGATCGAATTTCTCTCTGGGATTAATAAAGTATTTCTGATTCTGAAATCGAGGACCTTAGTGGGAGTGGCCTGCGGTGCTGTGCATTCTGGGAGTTGGTGTCTTTCATCCACATGAGCCAAAAAGACACTTTCTGCCTTTTCTCGGCCAAGAAGGCACCAACTTCAAAATGTATTTCACATTTCTACTACATATATGACCCAATGTCAATACAGATTCATATTTCAACGGGTCACGTATCCCTTTAAGTTTGTTGTTAATGTCCTGAGAATGTAAAAAAAAAAAAACATGGCAAAATGATTTCTTAATGATTTAGCACATTTCCTTTCTTTCCATATCAGCTGCCACAGATGCCTAGCAGGTATGATCCCCAGCTGGGAGAGCTGATCAAGAGCATGCTGTGTAAGAGACCTGAAGACAGGCCTGATGTCAAACTCATCCTCCGGCAGCCCTACATCAAAAGACAAATTGCCATGTTCCTGGAGGCCACTAAAGAGTAAGTGGCAATGGCAGCAGACCTCTCTGTTGTTATTTCTAACTTCTTTAAAGCAATTTATATGAAAGCCTTACCAGAGCTTTTGTTTATCCACGCTGTTATTTCTTACTCTATTCATTTGAGCCATTTTCTATCGGCCTAAAATCATTCCTATCCCGTTCTCGCACGGCAAGAGTGATGAGCTGCTTCCATTAAACTGTATGATTTGTTGTTGTTTTTCTTGGATGTTTATGTGTGTTTGGTTCCCACCAGAAAAACTGCAAAGTCAATAAAGAAAGCTGTGGGCGGTGGTGGTGATAGTAAGGTCAACAGCACAACGTCGTCTGTGTTGTCGTCCCAGCCGAAGCCTGAAAAAAGTCCCCAGCATGAAACTCCTGCCAATCGGGTGAGTGACTGTAAGAAGGCACGGCTGCTCTAACACACACACACACACACACACACACACACACACACACACACACACACACACACACACACACACACACACACACACACACACACACACACAACTCCACTGTGGGATATTCTTGGCGCTTTTCAGTAGTTAGGAAATGAATAACATTTTTGTAACTTACTCTAACATCTAAAACTAGACATACATACTGGTGTTTTTTACCCTTCTAAAATGAGTCAGAGTATGAGGAGGACCTTTTTTAAATTTGAAATTAAAGCCTGCCATCACGTATATTATCGCACTTTATTTTGACAACTCAGCCGGGCTAGTTGTTGAAATTACCTGCACGATTAATATTCTTAGTAGGTGTGTATTTCTGATAAATGAATTAATACAGTCTCCTAAATAATCTTTAAACTCTATCACAGTAAAGTCAGCTAATATCTTTCAGAGCCTTGTGTGGATATAACTGGTCATCAAAATCAATGTGTCAAAAACAGTCCACTGGAAATCTGTCATTTCTTTGCTCTGTAGTTGAAGCTTCTTCATTTTTCTTTTTCTCTTCTTCTTTAGAAAGAAGAGAAATCTCGACTACATAAACTGAAAAACGGGGTCACAGACTGCACCCCTGTCCTAACACCTCCATCTCCCAAACCCTCTTCACCTGACACTCTTAAAGCCAGCATTGTATCTATGGCAACCATCAGCAACATCAATATTGATTTCCAACAACAGGACGAGGTGGATCTGGTGAAAAGACGGGCTCAGGAGCTCAAATCTGTTGCGTCACACAACCGGTCAGGTTTTGAAGCTGTGACTCACAGCGTGCACAATGAACACAGGGGAAGAGGGAAACCAGATCCTACTCCCCCTCTGTCCCCTGTTAAGCCCCCTCTGAGGTCTGTATCGGGTGTCGGAGGTAGGGGAGGAGAGAGGAGGTCCTCCGACGAGTTGTTAGACATTCATCCACAGGCCACACCAAAACCCGGGGAAACATTCTCTGTCTATGCAGAGGGGCAAAGTTCATCTGTGGATGAGAAGGATGACACCATGGAGTTACTCAGAGAGGCTGTCGTACAGAACCCAAAGTCTGAAGTGGAAAAAGAGGCGGCTCTTTATACCCCTGAGAGGAGAGCAGCACAAAAATCCAACGCCAAAAATATTGGAATTGCTGTTGAAATGAGTACAGACAATAAAAATGATACTGTTGCTCTTCTCAAGGGAGCTCAGACACAGCACCATACCTCAGACATCCAAGTAAGTTCTTAGTAATACGCAGTATTTAAAAAATATATATTATGTCTGTGTTAATGTGTATTTATTGTGATATCCATTGTATTTTTTATATGTGTTCAAAGGAAAACCTAGAATCTACTGAAAAGCTGCTGGAGCCGTTACCTCCAACCCTGGTAAACTTTAAAAAACAACTGAACTCACTCGGTGAACTCCTACCAGAATGAATCCTTTTAAGTTTTCTGTGTAGCACCTCTGTCATCTAATCATCCTCGTATTGTAGGGAAGATGTTTGCCATAGTGTGAAAAATGTGATTACGTCTGTTTAGGAGCCTGTGCAGGAGGAATCTCCTTCACCAGCCAGTAAGCCAGATCTGACATCTCAAGGCCAAACTCCCCTGTACTCTCCACCAGAAGCTTCTGTATCACAGCACAGAGGGAGGGATGAAATACGGACAAATCGAGAGCTGGACAAGGTAAGGTTACATCTGCTACAAAAGTTCTCACTTGGAGGATGGTGGTGGATTATGATGGCTCTCGCTGTAAAGGGTGACGACTTTATGTTGGTCAAAAAAAACAATCTTGGAGCAGAATTTAAAAAGAATGTGAATACTAATGTTTAACATGGGAAACCTTAAAGGGATACTTGACCCGTTGAAATATGAATCTGTATTGACATTGGGTCATATATGTAGTAGAAATGTGAAATACATTTTGAAGTTGGTGCCTTCTTGGCCGAGAAAAGGCAGAAAGTGTCTTTTTGGCTCATGTGGATGAAAGACACCAACTCCCAGAATGCACAGCACCGCAGGCCACTCCCACTAAGGTCCTCTAGTATCAGGAATCAGAAATCAGAAATACTTTATTAATACCAGAGGGAAATTCGATTGATACAGTTTCTCCAAAATATACAGTATAGCAGTAGAAATATAGAAATAAAAACATTTACAGACATATTTACTTCAACACATTTCCTCAACAGATTCAGAGAGAAAACAGACTCTATGTCTGTGTCCATAGGCAAACAGTGAGAGCACCGACACTACCAGTCCGTCCCAGCTCGAGCCTCACCGCCGCAGACAGGCAGGCCTTATGTCTTGGCTGCCGAGCTGGCAGCGGCCAGCGGCGGCCAGCAATATAGTGTGAGACGGTTACTGCCGACAGGCCGATCTTGTGTCTTGGCTGCCGGGGCCGCCGCTGGGGCCGCCGCGACACAAGATCGGCCTGTCGGCAGCAACCGTCTCGCCGCTATATGTATATTTTTTCGCCATTATCAGCTTTCTCCATAGAGCCTGTTAGCATAGCTTCCAAGCAATATGGCGGACGTTAAGTTTGGATTCTGGGAGTGAGTTCCCACCCACTGATCTGTGATTGGTCTGTAGCTTCAGTGGCCTAAAATATGAGGAACTAGCGTTGTAGTTTCACCCCGGTAACCGCAGCAGCTTCCTGTGACGCAAAATTACGATTTTTGTGTCACTGGAAGCTCCTTTTCAAACTCAGAAATACAAAGATTTCACATCTCAGGGGAAAATGAGGGCGGGATGCACGACCATTCAAAAATACTACCAGGTCTCTAATGATGCAAAGCTTAATGCTAATGGGTGAAGTATCCCTTTAAGGTTTCCAGTTTCTTTATAAACTACAATGAAGGTGCTGTTTTTTTTTCACCCCAAACGGTTTCATCACATTGAATTAGTGAGTAGACGCTGTGAGAAGGGGCGCTAACATAGGGTCAAGATGTGCTTGTAGGAAATCTCCTCTTTAACAACTACATCTTAAATATGACAAATCTTATCACACAATCATCTACATTATATATAAGTAATATGTATGTTTTTTTTGTTGCGTTGTGTTAGTCTAGGGTGGCTGCTTCTAGACCTTTACCTCCTCCTCCTGTTTTGAGCTCAGCTGTAGAGGGGAGGAAGAGGAGTAGACGGAGCACAGAGTGCAAGAAAGCTGGTGGAGATTCAACCTCCACATCAGTGAGTTCCTGTAAAGACGGATGTTTACCACTTCCACAGGTGAGACTGCTCCTCCACTCACATACTGCATGTAGAAACATCTTTACTAAAGAAAAAATGTATTACTGTGGTATAGTTTGTATACTCCTATATTTAAGAGTCAAGAACAATGTTATCCTTATCAATCACAGAAAATGTGGATTGATTTTATTTTAGGACCGTCCTCTATCTGCAAGAGAGAGACGAAGACTGAGGCAGTCCCAGGAGATTGCCAGCCAACAAGGTGTTTACTGTTTTTCTCTCTAAATGAAGCCACATGATTGTTTTACTGTAAATCTAAAGCTGTTGGATTCTTCACTACTTCTTCCACAGGCATCAATGTTGTTAGAAGGGCATCTTATGATGTCACTTCTACCAAGGATGAGAACTACAACCGTCCAGTTTCCAGATCTGTCTCGGACCTCACTGAGACCAAAGGAAAGGTACTGGCACCAAATGCTTTAACACCTGATCTGATCCATTTCCAGTCATTTAAGATCATCTAACACAGCATTCTGATGTGATTCATTAAAGCAGGATAAGCTGCGGGAGCAAAGGTCGGACGAAGACGAGTGCAGCTCATCCACAAGTTCCACAGAGCGCTCAGAGGGAGATAGCAGGGAAAGGTGAGAGCACACAAGACCGAAGAAAAGAAGAAAGTGCAACTTGTGTCAATCAGATATAGTAACTATATATTTGCTTTTTAATCCATGATTTGTGTGTCATCTATTAGAAAGACTGAATCCAATGACATGCAGGATTTAGTTCATATGATGACCCAAACTTTGAGAATGGAAATTGGAGACGGTGTGAGTGAGGTTGAAAAAGGCAGATTTGGCTCCACTGCACTACCAGAATTTAAACTGAACAGGAGGTACAGGGACACCCTGGTGCTTCATGGGAAGGCTCGGGAAGAAGCAGAGAACCTGTCGCTTGGCGAAATACCATTAGGTCAGATACTTTTATCAAACTGTAGTGTCATCAACTTGATACTTGAAGTGTCCTAGTGCTTAACCATCTTGTGTCTCCAAAAGGCTCCTCATCCGGTCCAGCCAAGATACGTCGAGCCATCGAGCACCTGAGGACAGACGTGGTGAAGGGCCTGGGTGTCAAGCTGCTCGACAGAGCCCTGGAAATCATGGAGGAGGAGGACGACAGCAAACGTGAAGTATGTTCACACCAAAATGACTTCTCTTGACTCAGCACAGTGTAACTAGTTTGTGTGCCAAGTTCAAATATGAGTTTGTGTTGAATCCAATCAGAATCACACCAACACTTGCAGTATGTGAAACAAGTTTACCCTCATCACGGAGATACAAAAATAACTGTTCAATACAAATAAGAAATGACTAGAGAAACATATACATTTTTTACCATCACTATGTTTCACTCACGTTGTCAATAAAGAGAAAACAAAAAGTACATATTTATGGCAGTAAATGCTGTAAAGCAAGACCACTGATACTGATTTCAATATGAATCATGGTGTGTGAAAGACAGGCAGTACTGGTGTGAGAGACGAGTGATACATGGCGCTGGCTCCCTCCTCCACTCCTGAAGTGGCATGCCACATAGCAGTTTTGATTTTGCTGTCACTCCAGAATCCAGATAAAGGTTTATGCCAAGTATGTTTACACATACAAGTGTGACAAATGTGGAATGGTGGGATGAAATTGTTCTACCTTCTAGGGTAGTAACAGAGGAGTGAAGACAGTGGCAATGTGTAACGTCAGAGCTGGGACAGCCCTGTGTTTGTGTTTAAAGCCCCCGTTATGTGTTTACACACTGTGCCACTTGTGCTTCCATAACGCTGTAAAGCAATGTGTAACCAGAGCAATAATACGCCGTTGTGGATCAAATGATGTTTCTTTCTGTCACTGCAGCTGTGCCTTCGTGACCACATGGGGGATGAAAAGTACCTCGCCTATGCTGTGATGGTGAGGCAGCTGAAATTCTTTGAGGATATTGCCGTCAAGATTTAGAAGACATGCTGCATAATCAAGAAACATTTACATTTTAATGGCACTTCTTGTTGGAAATGTGTTCACAAGGGCAAAGCTTCTTGACTGAACATAACAGAAAACCAAGTTTTTCTCCCTTGAAGTGCTAGAAGATTCATTTGTTTGGACCACCCTGCCTCTTGTGGCATGGCCACTTTTTTTTCTCCTGGTTGTATGCAAATGACCATTTATGCAGGAAGGATTGTAAATAAATGTGACTTTTTTACCTCATTGAAACTGACTAGGTAAAAACTCCTGTGATTTTCAGGAAGCCTATGCAATTTTTTTTTTAGGTTATAGCCCCCCAGCTCTTTCTCTGATGTTGGTAGTCATTTGTATATTCATAATGTGAGCCAGACTTTGTATAATAGTTTGCTGTATATTTGAAGGCACTAGATCTTGCTTCAGCTGCTGTATTGTATTCCTACACATGTAATAATGTAATGCAAGAAAGATGCATTGTAGAAATTAACATTACAGTTTTCTAATAAATCTTAAATATTTTGTTCTGTTATTTTTCATTACTAAATGAAACCAAGCACTTCACTGACAGCAACAAAAGCTGATCACTAAATAAAGGTTTCTTGCGTTATGAAATCCTCAGTATGTCATGTAGGGGAAAAAAGAATTACTGTAATAATACTCGGGAAAGATACAATTTATAAAATGCAGTATCAGGTGTTTATTTAGAGATGTCATTTTTAACTGAAAAACACAAACAATGTTTCTTCTCAAATGCATCTTATGTGGACTATGAAACTAAATTCAAAATAATTCCAATACAAAGGGATGTTATAACAGTCATGTGAGGAGTCTTTGACTTATTTGTGTTTCTTCTTCTTGAGACTTTCCTGTGGTTTTTGGATGGGCTCGGCACTGCTCTCTGGTATAACTGGCTGCCAGGACAGAGGATTCTGTCTGTACATTGGCCATGGTGGAAGGGTCAACTAAAGTGAAGGAAGAAAATGATACAATTATTAATGTTTGTTTTATTGCCCTCCATTCACAAGATAACAAAATAAATCAACAATGAGCCATCATTTATCTAATTATCCACAACACAAGTGTTTGGCCTTAATTTAGATTTTTTACATCATCAGCCACAAATAAAGGAGACAACAATAATAATAATAAAAACTTACCACACAGGATATAACAAAACCAGCCAAAACGATGTACACTGTCCACCCAAACTGTTCAATGATCAGTCCATACACGAAACCAATGGTCTGGAAGATATTATACATGATATTGGTGAACCTGACTACAGCACAACACAGGGATGTTTTGTCTCCAGTGAAATTTTGCACATGTCATAGTTACCGCTGAGATGAGTATTATCCCCTGGAAAATCTGTTCTGCCAGTTTCTGGCCTTTGTAATCCTGTAAGACAAAGGAGGAGGAGGAGGGGGTCATCATTTGTCAAGCAGGTAACACTGACAGCACAGAAATGATCAGAACCGATAAAGGTAAGTTAGGGCACACACACAAAAACAAATGAACAAGCTACTTCTGTACCTGAGTGATTTGTACAACATAACAGTATTATCTGGGGCATGTAATAAAAGAATGAAAAACGAACCTATAGTGCTGAAGTTTCAACTAAGGAAACGGCACTAAACGACATTCAGTCCAGTCACAGATGAATGTGCAAATATCAACAAAACAACGATAAGACTACATTCAATACTTTACTCTCTTAAACCGTAGAAAAGATCAGAAAACTGTTTTGGGATGGTATCGTTACGTTAGCAGCTGTTTTCTATGCACTGGCTAGCTAAAATTTAACGTATGCTCGATAGAAACCCGTGGATGCATCATTATCGTACATTAAATACAAATAAATCAGCGTATCATTTCTTACCATATGCGTGGGAATGGACTTGAACATAGACAGCATCTTCCCACTTGAAATACACAACAATAAACGGAATGAATTTAGATGAAGTAGGAGTCGTCTGACTTCCGGTTTTGAAAGGATACGTTGTGCAGTGAAAGACCCCCGGATGTTAGCTGCGCAGCTCCGCGCGTCTATAAAAGGTCAGGATGGGTTAAAGCGCTGCTTGTTGTTGAAGGATTTGGCCTGGTGTTAGCGGAAATCTTTAGTTGCCTTAATGACTTCCCGTAAATGTATCTATTCTATTTTAACCATCCCACTCTATGTGTTTACATTTTAATTCGTGGAGTAATTCATTCATTCATGTATATAACGTAGTAAAGCAGTGTTTGATTTTGATTGGTTAGAAAAGGCAAGCTAATTTAGTTTTACAATCAGGCATACGCAGGGGTACCTATCACTATGTGCAGAGCGGATAAAGTTGTTGATGTTGAGTTGGCACTTTGGCTCAAGCGTACATTACCGTGCTATTGCTTTTTTTTTTGTCCTGTTTCATTTGGAAGCTGGTTTAATTTCCTTGCTAATAATTTAATAATTATCACACACTTAAAAGCCGACGTTTTGTGGCGTTAACGCTGTTGTGTTCATGCGGTCTCCTAGCGGTGGAGCAGCAGCAAGTTGGGTTCAGCTCAGTCCATTTAGCCAGCGGATACACTAAGCTGTCTTTGAGCTTCTAACGTGCTTTTATTTGTTTTTATTTTTATTTTATTTTAACAAGGCGTACTGGGGGCACGGATGAGGCAATTACTATGACAATGAGGAAAGGTGAGTCATTTTGGTTGTAAATTTTGATTACTAGCATAATTGTGCCTTTATATTTACGTCTTGGTGATCTACTGTGTAATTGAAGACTTTATAGATAGACATGTACTACTAGTAATAGTGGATTAACACTGAGGCAACCTGGGTGCTATTTACATCTATTGTTGCACAAACAAATGTGTGGTTTTCACAGTTCCCCAAGCTGCCAGCTGTTGCCCTTTGCACCTCAGGTACTAATAATACATCTCTTTGTTGTGATTCTCAGTAAACGTGGCCATCCTTGTGCTGCTGGCTGTGGCCTTTCTAATCATAGTTCAACGTAATCTCCTCAACCTCAGTGACTTTTTACACAAGGAACACCCAGGTATTTTTCACATTTTGTGTGGGAAGGTGCTGCATATCTTTAATATTGAAGTTTTTTTTTTTTTTAAAGCAATCAATTTATCAAAGCCTGAACATGTCTAAATCCAGATGCGGGGATGATTCTTCCCTTTGAATCGGAGCTGTCTCCTGACCTCGGACTGGAACTGGTAAGAAAAGGAGAGGAGATCCCTGTTCTCATCACTGCTGCTGAGGAAAGACTTGGTTCTGTGATTGCTGCCATGAACAGCATCTATCAGAACAGTAAAGCCAATATTGTCTTCACCATAGTGACTCTTAATGACACGGTGGATCACTTGAAGTAAGTTAAAACAGGAAGCCTGTCTTGTATCCCAAATGAATACCATTATCTTGGATTTGAAATTTTAATGGAATGTATTTTTCTCTTCTGAAACTAAGATGAATTTCTGCAATTGTGTTGGATTTAGCCTGGCAAGACATGTTCTCCCTTTTTCCCCTGCAGAGTGTGGCTTAGTAAGACAAAGCTAAACAATGTCAATTATAAGATAGTTATTTTCAAGCCCGAACTTCTCAACGGAAAGATAGCTAAAGATCCTCAAACGCTGGAGGCTTCCAAACCGGTGAGCTGAATTCATGTTGTGTTTGTAAAAACGTTTGCATGCTACTCTTTCCTTATTATTGTCTCTTTCAAACTTTATTTCAATGGTCTATATTCCAGTTGACTTTTGCCAGGTTCTATCTGTCAGCATACATACCAGAGGCAGAGAAAGCTATCTATCTGGATGATGATGTCATTGTACAAGGTGAGACAACAGCATAATAAAGAGAGTCTCCTTGGGCCTAAATTTAACTGCTTTCATTCCAAAAAAAATTTTTCTACACACCATGTAGCTCATTAACTCTCAAACATGTGTGCTACCTTTTTATGAGCAAAGTTAACGAATGGATTTTCCTGTTTTGTTGGATCACAGGAGACATCCAGGATCTTTTTGAAACCCCCATCAAACCCGGACATGCAGCTGCTTTTTCAGAGGATTGTGATTCAGCTTCTGCCAAGGGCATTGTTCGAGGGGCTGGCACTCAGGTGGGTAGACACAATGTAGACTGTTTCTTTGAGATTATTGTGACTTGCCTAAACTATTTATCTTTCCAATAGAATAACTACATAGGGTTCCTTGACTTCAAGAAGGAGGCTATCAAGAAGCTAGGGATGAGGGCCAATACATGCTCCTTCAACCCCGGGGTCATCATTGCCAACCTGACAGAGTGGAAGAACCAGAACATCACCCAGCAGCTGGAGCACTGGATGGAGCTAAACACAAAGTATGTCACTTACATTTGTTAAAAAAGAATACTAAATAAATTGGGGAATGTTCTTACATTAATTAAACTATGTAGTGGAATCTTTCTATCAATAGTAACCTGAAGTCATTGTTTTCCTCAGGGAGGATCTGTACAGTAAGACACTGGCAGAGAGTATTACCACCCCTCCTCTTCTAATTGTTTTCTACAAACGTCACTCCAGCATCGACCCCATGTGGCACGTCCGACACCTCGGTGAGTTTTGGTTAGATACAGATTGGAAACGAAAAGAGTTTTAGATCAAACTGATATTAAAATTGGATAACTTGAACATTTCTGGTTTCTCTGCAAGGTTTGTTTTATAGTACTCCTCCAAATAATTACACACAATGCAGGTGTGAGTTTACCCCTGTCTTAAAGGTCACATATTATCCTCCCTTTCAACCACTTTAAATAAGTCTCAGAGCTCCCCAAAACATGTCTGTGAAGTTTCTTGTTCTAAATCCACTGTGATCCTGTATTTTATCATGCCTTTAAACCCCTCTATTTCAGCCCTGCTCAGAACAGGCTGCATTTGTGCCTGTAGCTTTAAATGTAAATGAGCTGTGTGTGACCACGCCCCTCTCTGTAAGGGCTTGGGTTGCCCAGGGTGTTCTCGCTCCATGCCCTATTGTTTACGGTGAGAAGGCAGACTTGGAGGACAGAACAAACACCTAGCTGTAGGAGTGTCACCCACCTGGGGGGGGGGGTTACTGCCCTTTGTGATGTCATGAAGGGAAAATCTCCAAACGGCCTGTTTGAGTACTCATTCTCTGAAAAGTGGAGCAGGCAAAAGACGGAGAGGATGGACTTTCCTCATAATTGGAGGGATTGTAAGCAGACTAAAACACATAAGTGTTCTAGAAACATGGTAATGTGTATTTTGCATAATATATGACCTTTAAGTCAGATGTTATAGTGGTTTCCATCCTAAGTTACAGAATTTGTCTTTGACAACAAACAAGTGTTGAATTTTGCCCTTTGACACACTATTGAGGTTACTTATCTGAAGTAAAAGTATCGACTCTTTCTATATTTATTAAAAACTGCAGGTGACTTAGGAATCAGCTGCTTATCTCATTGCTTTGATTTGATCAATTTAATTTCAATATAAATTTTCATGTGGCCACTATGAGAATAATTATGAAATGGCACAACCCTTTTCCAGGTACAACAGGAGCTGGGAATCGATACTCTCCACAGTTTGTGAAAGCTGCAAAACTCCTCCACTGGAATGGACACTACAAGCCATGGGGGAGAACATCCTCTTTTTCTGATGTCTGGGACAAATGGTTTCTTCCAGACCCTACAGGGAAATTTGTCCCTGTAAGAAGACACACAGACTGATTATTTGCTTTCCTGAAGGTTTTTTTATTTTTACCAGCCAAGCCAGCCCCATCCCAGCAGGACCATACTTTGTGATATCTCAGGAACTACGGATGGCCTTTTCTCTTGCCAGCCCTGTACTTAGGTTCTTTTAATCTGTGTTCTCTCACATTCCCTTTAACACAAAGTTTGCTTTTTCACTCCATTTAGCTTAGCATTTCTTAGGAGTATACAGTTATTTTGCATTTTTTTTGCCAAAAAAGGTAGAGCCTTTCAGATTTTTGAACTGTTACTTTTTCACATTTCTGATGAACCGTTGTTTCACTGAAGAGACACAGACCGTTTCATCCGTTGGTTACGACCTTAATACACCTGTATTCTCCAATCCAACCATGCGTTATGTAGCTAGTATTACAATATGCCAGGACAACCATGTACAATTTCAGCATTTGTCTGCAGCAAGTTTATTCATATTAACTTTGTTCTGATTTACCTACATTTTCAACAAGGAGTTTTTAAGTTACCTCAGCTGTAATGGTGTAGCATAGTTGGCTCTATTTGCTGCTTCACACAATCTAATGCCAAGTAAGAACTTTCCTCATTGGCTGGGCCGAGAACATATGGTTACCTCATTTCAAAACTTCCTGTGGAATGATTAAAATACGAACATCTGTGCAACTATGAGTTATTAAAGTTCAGTCATTTATCCCGCTGCCATGGTCAAACTCTACTGCCTCACTTTAAACTGTTGTGGTTTTTAGAAACTTTTTGCCTCAACTATAGAAAACTTCGTTTTCCTGTTAGGAACTAGTCAGGAGTCTTTTAGAAATCAAAATGCTTTCACCTTGCTGGTGTAAATGTCTTTTTGTATAGAACATGAAATTAAAGTTACATTTCTATCATTTTATTTAAGTAACTGGATCTTGTGTTTCTGAAGATGAGTCATACTGAATGCATCTTTCCCAAGTTTCCATCTGGAAAGGATGTGAAAAAAAAAAAAACCAAACAGAATCTAAAAATGCTTCAACATCACTAAAAATTAAATTCTAACGTATGTGTAAATTCATACTTAAGACCAGAAGAGTAACACAACATGTCAGATTTAGTCTTAGTCAAGGTTTATTACATTTACATTTGTTTGTCATCTATTTACAGTATTCTGCATGAACATATTACAAATGACCTTTGGACATTTTAAATCCACTGTTTTTCACATATCATGAAAAAGAAGTCTGTGGATTTTGAGAACCACTGATCATATATAGTTCTTTTCCTGGGAGTACTCCTAGATAAACAGAATTCTGAATTAAAGAATATAGTCCAGGATAAAAATGTAAGTCCTGGTCTGGAACCTGTCCCTCTGTCAACCAGATTTCCATTCTGAAGAAAAGACACAAAACACCCTTGAACCACTCAACCAGGTGAGGGTGTTCAAAATGCACTCGGGTCCACATGTCCTCCAGACAAAATGAGCACACTTCAGAAACAGGCAAAGCTCATTTAAAATCTGTGTTGAAGTCGTAGGCATCGTCTGTCGTAGAGGCTGCAGAGAGGCTGATGTCGATGGGGACCGACTGGAATTGCACATGGGCTTGTTTTTCTAAAAGATAAGGAATGATGTGAAAACAAAATGAGTAAAACATTTTTCAATTAAATTAAAGGTCAATTTCAATCACAACTTACTTGGGAGTGACGTCGTCTGTGGTCGCTCTGGTGCTTCTGACTCCTCAGCAGTTTTGTCAGGCTTAAGAAAAGGAGATGTTTCAAATATTTTAAATCAACCAATCCACAAGTTAAACAGAATATTGCATTAAAAAACCAGGATCAGAGTTGGATTAGAAGTCTTCATAAACAAATCAAGACTTGAATGTTTGTCCTCATTTCCAGGAGACCAGACTAACATTACACAAAGCAGCTGTACTGTCTGGACGTCTTTCAAAGGAAAAAAAAGGGGGGAGGGGGGGGAGGGGGTTTACCTCATCATTCTGCTTTTCTCCCTCTGTGGCGACGGTGCCAGCTTTGTCTTCAGAGACGTCACCGACACTCAGCAGCCCTGCAGTCGGACCTTTAGAGGTGAAACTTATACTGCTGGCCTGGTTTGGAAATTTGACACCTAAAAAAATAAAATGAAAATGTTTTTTAAGCAAACAGACAGATCTGACTTCATGCTCTCGCACAGCGACAAGATGGGAATCTACATGCCCAAGTGAGACAGTAATGCTGACCGGCTCAAAGTGATAGTTATTTCAGAGCACCCAACTCAAAAGATTGTGCAAAGTAGTATTGTCACGATACCATAATTCTTTACTTCAAACTGAAGTTTAATTTTTTTTATATCCATACCTGTTTTGACAAACAAGAATTTAAGTCCTAGAAACCCAAAATAGGCTGCAGGTAGGATAGGCATGGCTACATGAACACAATACAGCTCCTCGCTGCGTGTTTTATACTGTTTTTTGGAGCGCAAGCACTGTAAAACAATCTGGAAATAATGTATTGTTTCCATTCATTGTTTTCCTTAGTGACACTTATCACTTCCTTTCAATGTCTCTCAACCACTGATGCTCTCTTGCCCAAGGTAGTTTGAGACTAAAGTATGATTAAGTCTGTTGTTCGTTTAAAGCTTCTGTAACGTTTGATAATATCCAACATTGAAATAACGGAAATTGTATTGCCTAAAAATAAATAAATTTACCTTTAAGAGTTTCCTCATTGCCTGTTTTCAGATAGTCCAGGTCCCAGCCACTCTTCATCTCAGCAGCCACAGCTTCAGACATGTATGCAGGGAGGCTGTGCTTCTCTTGTGGCTTACAGTGGTAGCTCAGCTTGGCCCTGAGAAGACATGAAACCAGAGACACATGTCTATTAGATCAAGAGATCTCCCATCGATCTACATATGTGCAGTCAATCCAGCACAGTGTTGGGATCAGAGTTGGATTAGAAGTCTTCATGATGAAATCAAGAATTGCGTTTTTGTCCTCATTTCCACACTGCCAGATGACAGCTGGCCACTTTCCCTTAGGACGTCACACAAACTCACCCGGTCAATTCAGTTAGGAAAGCTGTGGCCGCCTGCTCTGTGTTAGGAATTCCACCCTTCTGCAGATATCCACGTTTCTTGGCAAACAGGGTCAGAAACTCCAGTGAGTTTCTGAAGTCAGGGACATTGTACTGAAGCATGATCTAAAATAATTAAATCGCAAGAGAACAGTTAGATTTGTCAGACTAAATCCTATAGCACTTCACATATCTTTCCTGTAATGTAATTCCTACCTGGTGCTTGTCACACTGCTTGAGCAGAGTCCTGACTGCCTCCAGAACACTCTCCTGACCCTCCTCCACCTGCAGGCTCCTCAGAGCCATACAGGCTGGGGGGTTGGACGGTGATGCCAAGACTCCTGGGCTGTCAACTAGCTTCACATTCTTTAAGATGTGCACCTCCTGCATAGATCTGTTGGGATGGTGAAAGGTAAAGTTGACTGTCAGAGCAAGCTTAAAATAGAAGGGCCTGAAATAGAAGGTAGAAAATGATATCAATTTGTTTTTAACTTGGGTTTTATGCTCACTTTGTGATGCCTCTCTGTTCTCCAGCATTACACGCAAGGACACCCTTCATGGTGTTGATGAGACTGCTCTTCCCGACATTAGGAAAACCTGAGAGTTAAAGGCATTAAAGATCAAAAGTCAGACTTTGATCTGAAAATATAACTTCAAAAGGTAATCACTCTTCAGAAAGAAAAAGCTGTACCTACCAACTACGCCCACTTTGAGTGTCGTTTCACTCTGTGTGTTTGCAGCAAAACGTGTTATGAGTTCAGTGAGACAATTGTTTCCAAAGCAGGCTGCTCCTCTGGATCTGTCCAAAACATCATTCGAGGGATCTATACGTCTTCTCTTTGCTTGCTGATGGAGACAGAACCGGATATTTTATTTGACTTTGAGGTGCCACCCACCACAATTCTTTTTTTTTTTTTTTCAGAGCAGATGCTCCCACCATCATAACTATGCAACATACACAGTGGGAAACATTTTTTTTATATTGTTCACAAACACACATCAGTTCTGCTTGTCGCAGAGCCAAATATAAATGTGGTTTGTATGTTAGTCTTGGAGGTTATAACCAGTTAGAACAGCACAGCACAAGCTGATTAACCTTCTCAGTCCTCCATAATACACATTAAAAGATGAAATTAGCATCAGTAGCTTTTTCCCTTACAAATAAATTATAGACTATGCAAGAGTAATGCTGCTTAATCGTCACTTATGGGCTGCCATACATGTGTGGTGTTGATTGTGTCCTGTCTGTATTTTGTTGTTATCTTTTGGTTGACTGAATTTGGTGGGGAGCTAGTGTGTTCCCCCTAGCCAATGACAATGCGCAGGTGAGTTTGGGAGTGGATATGATTCAGACTGGCAGACATAGTGGTCAAGAGGAAACACAACCACAGTGAGAACTGTAAAGATAAAGCGTGTTCAAAACGAGGGTGCACCTTCGATTTACTTTCAATCACAGACACCGAGTTGGCCTGCCTGTCTTGGTGTTTGGCACCAAGCTAACCAGAGTGCTAAATTGCCGGTTTTCCAATACAACAGGCCTATTCTCAGGTTAGCTTGCAGTGTAGGTAAAAGCAGTAAACATACAAATGGAGTCCTGCTGTGGGCGTGTGCTTTTGGTGGCAATAAGCCCAGGAGGGGTCCAGTTTGAATGTTTGTTCACATGCTACACAGAATATTTCTACTGATTCTACTTTTAAATGTATTTTAAGAACTAAAGCATTCTTTTAATGGCATTACAATGCATTTAATTTGGATTACTTAAATTCTAATTATATTGCAAAAAGGCCAATGGAATTAAACACAGGTGATTTAATTTGGGTTTAGGGGTCTTTAGGTCAAAGCTTGTAGTAGTTAGGTTAAATGAATAGAACAGATGTCAGTAAAATGCACCTCCTACCACAGTTTTGTCCCGGATCAGTGTTGATGCTTTGAATGCAACAACTGGAAATTCTAGTTGTAAAGACTGTATCCATCTCTCCACATTTTCTTTTGGTACCAGATCTACAACACAAAATAAAGAGATTTCAGTCCACACAACTTTTTTTTTTTTTGCATTTAAACTAAAACCTGCTCATCACTGTGTGTACTTGACTTTAAATGAACATAGAAGTGTCTTGGGTCCATTTACCTATCTTGCTTAAAACAAAAAGCAGTTTCTTTTTGCCATCACTCTGCAGCACTGCCTCCTCCAGCTGTGGGCACCTGCAACCCATCGGATCCCGAGCATCAAGGACTTCTATCACTACATCTGATGCATTAATTACCTAGAAAAAAAGTAGAGGGAAGTCAGGGTGAAGGTAATCACTTAAGCCAAAGCTTTAAGTAAAATGACAGGGTTTTAGTAGTGTTACCTTGTTTAATTCAGAACAAAGATACTGTTTTGAGTTCTTATCCGGGCCAGCCTTTTTCTCTGTAAGCTGCCAAGCTTCATCCTGTGAAAACAAAATACATAAAAGTAAGTTGACAATAGAGAGATCTACATTTGAACACCTGATTTCAGTGCATGCTTTTTTACCTGTCGAGCCCTCTTAGCCTGAGGATCCGCATCTTTCTTTGCATCTTCCTTCTCCTTTTTCCTTTTCTGGGCTCGCTCCTCTATCTTAACTTGCCTTTTTTTCGCTTTTTCTTCTTCAATCTGTGACACAAAATCAACAATTGGTAAATATCAGCAAATATTCTAACATGATGGGAAACATACTGACAGTGTACTTGTGGTAGAAATAAATAACAGAAAATAAGGACACTTGTTCCTTAAGGTGAGCTTAATGCATACTAAATGGGACCAACAGAACATCCTGTTGATTAATTCAAGCTAAATATGGAATAAACACCATCATAAATCATCTTGATTTCTTTGAACAGTCAAATGTATCACTTCAAAAAAAAAAAAAAAAATGGCCAGGGGAAATGTAATTAAAGATTGTCTCTGCAGTATGGGGCGCCGACCACATTTTGTTTTTTTTAAGAGCAGATGCTCCCACCATCATCACTATACAGCATACACATAGTGGGAAAACAATTTTTTATATTGTTCACAAACACACATCAGCTCTGCTTGTAGCAGAGCCAAATAAAATTGTGGTTTGTATGTTAGTCTTGGAGGTTATAACCAGTTAGAACAGCACAGCACAAGCTGATTAACCTTCTCAGTCCTCCATAATACAAATTAAAAGATGAAATTAACTTGATCATTTATGGGTAGCTATACACATGTGGTGTTGATTGTGCCTTTATTTTTACACCTGTTCCTTAAGATGATCTTAATGCATACTAAATGGGACCAACAGAACATCTTTTGATGTTAATTCAAGCTAAATATGGAATAAACTGCACTGATCTGGTCGCTTTGACTTTTTCAAATCCTCTCTTTCACCTTTGTGCAACAACAGAATCCTTACTGGAGATAAAACTATTAACCCTTGATTCGACAACCCTACTTGAGACATTGTAATAGATGCAGCCCAGATTCAATTTGTGTATTTATCCAAGGTAGTTGAGACACATTTGCATTGAAAGAGCGGACAGCCAACCTGTATCCTCCTCTGCTCTGCTTCTCTGAGGACCTCCTCTTTGAAGGGAGCACTGCTGGGCACTCCGGGATCCTTCTTCACTCGTTTGC